>NW_028294309.1:0-48823 GCF_964341445.2 Mesoplodon mirus | reverse complement strand
TTTTATAAATGTTACTGATTTATTATTACATCATAGTGAAAAGCTGTCCTAAGGTAATGAACCTCAATGTCTAAACAAGGGAATATCTGCGTTTTCTCATTGGCCATAATCTGTAGTGTATATTCTCTTAAAAAGCAATACACTCTTGTCCCAAATTGAGCTGCTCTAAATGGAGGTTTTTTATAAATTATTAGGAGAGAGAACAGTTTTCGAAGAGCTATTCCGGACATACGATTTACGTCGAATTTTCTTTTCTAGTGATTTCAAGAAGTGCGGTAAGAAAACCTCTGGGAATCTTTCAAGGGGTGTATACCGATTTTGGTACACATGGCGTTTTTGTGTTAAGGAAGCGAACCGAAAAGCTATATTCTAGGCAGCAGAATCCATTCAATTTATTCATTAAATTTCATAGAGTACTATTAAAATTAGGAATTGATAACACATTAGAAGTGATGCTGTTCAGCAAAAGAAAGTATTGGTTCGATCATACACGAGGACCATTAAGCCTATCATCCCTCAGGAGTCGGGTTGGAGAATTGGTACCAGACTTGTTCAGGACCAATTGGCTTCTTCAAATCCGCATAACTGGCGACTACTTAAGGGTTGAACAACAATTGTTTAATTTTCAATTATGAAGTAGTATAAGTATCAATATCCTTCATATTTTTACCCAGATGTCTCTTTAGTAAATTCCAGAAGATTACACTTTCCTAACCATTTAACAACATAATAACCTTACTGGTTCAATGCGGCACCAGACCAACGAAGCCCTTAAACCTTGAATTTGGTTTGTAACATTGTTGTCGAGCAGTTCGTCTGTTAACAAATCGGAAGATTCAAATCGCTGCTCTCATGAAAACAATCTCAGGTGATAAAATAACGATGGATTGTAGACGATTTATTTATAAAGGTCATAATTTACTTTTAAAATGATATAATCCTGATCAAACACAACATGGCTACTCTGAAAAAAGGAACAGTTGGAATCTACTAATTCTACCAATGAGACACTTTTCTTTTGTTCGCATAGCATTTTGACGTCTTGAAATCGACGATTTTCCTGAAAACGTTTTCAGCAGCGGTCTAGTTTTTAAAGACTTCTTAGTAGTAGTAGCTTTCGAGATTCCTGCGAAAAAATGGTAATCGGTTAGCCAGAGATCCGATGTGAAATGATTCGTATGTGAGGGTTACGTAAATCTATTAGTCGAGAATCTACAGCGTTACAGGTACCAGATTTTGTCGAGGATTTTTGTACAAAATAATTGACTGTTTCTGGTTGCCCTTTTTAAAATGTGTGGCAAATTTGATCTAATTGTCCAAAGCCATATAACATGGATCTAAAAAGCGACAATGTTGCTAATTTCAAAACAATTTCCACGTAAATTAGTTCTTTTATTAAGGCTAGCAAACGGATAAAAAGAATCGCGAAGAAATACCTTTCTAATATGTATCCACCCTACACACATAAATTAGTTGGGCATTTTAGATTCTTTCGAGTTTTTTCTTCGTTTCATTAAACCACAATATTATTTGACATCGGTCTCATCCTATGCACACTTTGGTTTTTTTATGTTTTTTTTTTTCATCGATATTTCCGTTTTCTTGCAAAGTACGATAGATTGTTGTGGTTTTTGTTATTATTTGAAAAATAAAGGACAATCAATCAGTGCTGATCAGTATCGCGCTATGCATTCGACTTCATCAAGCATTGTAGAGATTAATAAATGCATATATTTGCCAATAAAATGACTTTCGGTGGCCTACCGATCTATCACGTCAGTGTGTTTATCCTCTCAACCAAGTCTGGTACCAATATACCGATTCCAGCGGAATGGAAGGTTTAGTGTGCCTGGGTACGGGATCGAACCAAGGATTGTTGGAAAGCGTATTGCAGGCCACCTCTAACTACTACGCTACACGTGCACCATTAGTATTTAAATCAGGTGTATTGCAAATGCCATTTGAACACTTTCAACTATAGCAACACTCCACGAAAGTAGTGTATTGTAACCATTCAGGATTCTTTTTGAGATCAATTGAGAATTGTAGAACTATTTTATAATTTTCTGCGTTATTCGTTTCCATCTACACATGAGACTCTACCTATCTTTATTCATTTATTCACAGATAGGTCAGTGACTCCGTCATTGATTGCCAAATAAAATCATTACAAAATTCTTTCTGGTTGAAAGCCACAAGCCATATGACGTCTTACTTTCAAAGGAAAGGATCCTAGATAGTCGATCTCGCGCACGCTCCTCCTCCTTAGGTTGCAAAAGAATTCTTCATCAGTACTGTCCGATACGCTTGTTGAGTGTTCTCTACAATTTTTACACGAAGATTACCCTCTTCTGCATATCGTGAACTTTGAGTCACAACAACAGCAATCAGGATTCCGTCATGAAACCTGTTGTATGGACCACATCCAGGCCGTATTCAGGACCATAAGAGTATGTCGACAGCATCATTTGCCTCTTGAATTCACTTTTTTCAAATATGACATTACATTAAACGCATTTCCAGCGTTGGAACGAAATGCATCACAAAAACACAGCTTTTATATCACCCTCTAACCATACATCGTGAAAGAGATCCAGAGATCGAAATAAGAAATTAGAAAATCTCTAGTTAAATATAAGATTTGATCCCATCTATTGCAGCGTTTGGTCAGGAACAGCTACTTTGTAAGTAGATTTCTCGTGAAAAGTGTCTTCTGGTTGAAGGCTCCTCTCAAGCGATGTTGAATAGCTCGAGGCCAATGATTGCCTTAGGCGAACTAGCTGGGAGCAAACCTACAAATAATACAGCTATGAAAACCAGACATTGCGAAAAATTACCGACTCACATATATAGTAGACATCCTCAGCTTCTGATCGAAAAGTCGCACGTCCTCTTTGGTAATGGGATGTTCTTCAGGAGGGCAGAATGATAACTCTTCACCAAGAAAAGCATCCGTAAAACGAATCCCTTCACACAGATGTGAAATGTCTTTCAATTTCTCGAAACTAAAACTTCGTGAGCTATAAAAAATACAAGTAAGAAATATGTACAAAACTATTCTGAAATGACAGAGATACCTTTAAGAAAGTAAAAAATAGTGAAACGTAAGGATATGAAAACACCATATTCATGTCTCAAAAAAGAAGAATGAGGAGAAAGTAAATCAACCATCTTAGTCGTTGACGAGTGCGTTCTTCTCCCCAATATACCATCACTTGAAGCTCAGTAGCTGTTCGCTGTTGCTACAACAAAACTACTTTAAATGGATCTAATAAGTTTCGAAATCAAAAGGGAGTACAGAAATACAGGTATGCAAAAACGCCTACTGCTGTTGACGCAGTAGAGACAATTGAGTTCATTGAAGATATGGGAGAATGGAGACGTATGGAAACCAGCTTAAAAAGGCTAAAATAACTGTAGGCGATATTAAGCGCGTCAAAATTTTTTGAAAAGTTAGATGAGCGTTACGATAAATTTTTCTTCAGGATAAAATCATAATTATAAGTTTTAAGTGAATTTTGTTTACGACCACATATCTAAATGTGTTACTACAGAGGACATTTAAATGAAAATAAAAACAAGACGTAAGCAAAATAAATAACAGTGAATATCCTTTCCTTAGAGTCACCACGATCTATCACAATTCCAGGAGCTGGACGAATATCAGCAGGAATGTGTTCCAGAGCGCCAGATTCTGTAGTGCATAAAACGACTACACGGGAAAACGCTCGTCTAAAAGTTCAAGTTTTATAATGAATCATATAAGATATAATCACATACAATGCTCTTCCAATAGCTTCTGAATCAACAACGGTTGTTAGTAACAAACCGGTTTCCTGAGTTTGTCAACGAAAATGAGAAAGTTGATTCATGAGAAGACTGTAAGATATAAGTTCCATTTCGTGAAATACGTAGGTCATCTCTGGCCTTCACTGTAACAACTGCAGCTCCACCCAGTCCTCGAACCGGCATCTTAAAAGAAATAATACTTTATGTAGAAGTGTATTAGAAAAGTAGAAAGAAAAATTAAGAGTTTATTTCAGCTGAAAGTAACCATAAAAATGAAATTAACACCATTGAAGTTACACAACAAAGATTTAAGAAAAGAAAAGAAACAATGAAACATTATCTATAAATAAAAGCTTATAAGAAAAAAAAGAATACCCTATAGTTCACTTGAGGTCCACCTCCTCCCTCCACCGCAATCAGAAGATTTGTATAGAATCGAGCATTCTGAGACGGGGAAAATTCAATTCGAAGCGGAACAGTACGACGTGCATCCAGAAGTAAGATTTGGCTGTCCAAGAGCTGCAACCAATATGGTCGTTCTTCATTAGAGCATTGAATAGTGATAGGAAAGATTTTAGAAAATAACTAGTGTACAGTAAAAGGTGGTCCAGAATGACTGAGCTTCGCCCTTATTTGAAGAGAGGTATCTGTACGATTGGTAACATCAACGTTCGAAACAGCTGTATCTCCAATAGCTACGAAACCGAACGCTACTTCGAGTTGAGGGATATAAAGCACAGACCTAAATCTCAATTTTCAGAAAATAAAGCTGTCATAAAATTCTTATTGGTAAGTGAAAAAAAAACCTCCGCGTCGGATTAGAAGTCAGTTGTGAAAAGCATGGAACCATAGCGTTTGTAGATAAAGAGCTAGATGATCTTGCAGAGGAATGCGGTCGAGAGCTCAACTAAAGATATATTCGTCAACTTCATTCACTCGCACGTCATTAGGTTGTATGGGGCATACGAAAGAAGTGAATAACGACCAAAAACAGCTACGAGCCGCTCTCTGGGGAACTTAGCAAACCTATTAGTTGCCTTACCGACATTTGAAGAGTATACGTGGACTTACTTCTTCAAGCTCTGAAGTGTCTCACCACTTCTTCCCAATCATAGAATCAACCAGTATACACAGAATCAAGAATGATTATGACTAATGTATGTTGTGTGCAAACCATCCCAGCACAACAGATATAGGAATTATATCTCTGATCATAAAAAATACATAGTTGGTTTTGGCTTACATTTACTCACAAACAGCAATAGGACGCAACATATAGTACTATGCAGCTAACGGAGTGAAGTGTCATCATAGAGATATGCGTACAATTAGCAAAATATGTATGAAAAACAGCTTGAATAGCTAATAAACAAGCAAACAACAGCACGGAAGTTGATGAGAGCGAACACAAAAATTTATACACAAATACTAATTGTTTACTTATTATACATAGAGTGCTTGCTAATTAGATCCTACTTGCCTAGCTTTCCCTTTATTGCTTTCGTTGCCTTATAACCCTAATCCAAGGATGGAAAATGGATTGTATACGGGGTTTGAATGCAACTTTACAATCATTCTTCTATTCATTATAAATGGCCCAGAAAGATATCAGAGAGACAGAATAAGATGCAAGAGAGCTTTAAGGTGAACATTGGGATGGCTGACAATAATGATTGTGGCTTAAGCCACCCAGTTGTAGTTGCAACTTCAAAAGATTTGTACGTTTGTATTTTATAGAATAACACACGCAAACGTCGCGATGCTCGAAAAGGATCACCACCAGGAACGAATATTGTAAGAGAAAGAGGAACTATTAAAATCATAAAAGCAAAAAAACCGCCTCACAACGCACCTCTCCCTCGCATGAAACCTTCCCTTGATTACAAGCAGCACCATGATCCATTTTCTAAAATGTATACATTAGGAAATAAAAAAAAGAAAATCAAAAAGAAACCGAGAAGGAAATAATATTCAAATGAATGTTGGCGGTACCATTCGCTTCGGAGTAGAGTCTTCACCATGTAAAGCATTTTGAGAGGTGAATTTTTAGCCAGATATATTTCCAGTTCGTCTTGATCTAATCTCTTTTTTAACCCACCTAAGACAACGTGTACAACGTCTAAATTTTTGTGTCAAGCCCATGGAACAACGTATAATTTCTCATCTCTCACGCAACGAATAATATGTGACTCATGATTTTCACTGTAGTTTCGCAATAGCCCGCCCCTTATTTGTGTATTCGGCTCTACAATTTGGCTTATCTATTTAGTTTTCCATGTTTCTATTGAAATACGTTGCTGTCACCTTTGGCGGTCGATTTTGCAACACATGTAGTATATTTCTCCAATTTTATACAACATTTACAACTATCCACTTTAAAGAAAAGTATTTATCGCCTAGGAACCCTATAATAAACGAGGCTTGGCTCGATCTCGCGCTCCAAACAAACCGAACTCTCCATCCTTTGAGATCAGGAAAGTGGTTCCAAAAAAAAACATTACCTGGAAACATCGGTAGGCCACGCAAGATCGTATAGGGCAAATATTTTACCTGTTCGAGGCTCAGCGTAATAGATTGTAAATCCCAAAGTTATTGACCAACGCCAAAAACTCTACCCTCTTATAAATTCAGTACTACAACTATGATTCTTAAAAGAGATTTCAAATGAAAAACAACCAATTGCTGGTAATAACTGGATGTTCCACGGATTTCCACTCACTGAGGTTTTTCCTCACTGATGGATCTCGAGCCGGTTAGTCGTGAGGCTACGTGGCGCGTCCCCAGGTGGCGGATAGGGGGTCAAACGCGAACCAAAAGCGACCTTGTGCTTCCCAGAGCAGCAGGTGGATCAAAGGGATGAACACTCTTTTTCTGCTGCGCAGATCTGGCAGTGCAAATTGTATTCTACAAGTCAATTCGGCCAAAAGCCTGCAAGCAAGTGACTAGGAAGTACATGGGAGGCGGTTAGGAGTCCTGTCCACTCAACTCCAATGAACTCTGGGAAAGACTGGCAAGCTACTCATTAGTATATTCAGCCCCCATGGTTAGAGCCCGGCAAGCTACCCCGTGGGTACAAAAGATGCCAAACAGAGTAAAATAAATGAGAGTCATTCCCCTGACCACGAAAGAGCCCCCGATAAGGCAGCGTTGGGTAGGACGAGTACGGAGAGGCTGCTACAATCTCAGGGCTATCTGGGCTACCTAAATGTGATAGGACTAAGGTGACGATCTGTACCTACAACGCAAGATCGCTTGCATCTGAGTCCGCTGTTGAGGACTTGCTGATGCAGGCCAGAAAGATCAGATACGACGACATCGGACTGGCTGAGACGAGGAGACATCATTCCTTTAACGCCGTTTATGATCCTGGAAAAGAACTCTTCCTTGGAACATGCGACAATAGAGGAGTTGGAGGCGTTGGTGTCCTCGTCAACACGAGTTTGGCCATGAACATCGAATCGTTTAAACAACTAACAACCCGAATCGGACGGTTAAGGTTGAAGAGATGTGGGCCTATGCCGGCTCTAATTATCTACGTCGTCTACGCAGCTACCTCAAGCTACGACGAAGATGAGGTCGAAGCGTTTTATATGGACTTGGAGAAGTTCTACAGAGAAGATCATACCTCCTTCAAAGTCATAATTGGCGACTTCAACGCTAAGATTGGACCGAACAGGGAGAGAGGCTATCCGAGTTTATCATGACGACCAAGACAATCCATGGTAACTCACAGTTCCAAAAGCCCCTCTCTCAACGCTGGACGTGGGAATCCCCCAATGGAGAGTACCATAGTGAAATAGACCACATCATAGTAAACCGAAGATTTTGCATAACCGATTTGGGTGTGCAAATGCACTGGCTCGTCTCTTCACAGGCTACCTGTCAGAATGCAAGGTTCCAAACAATGGAAGACCAGCAAAACCGTGTTGTTGTAGAAAAAGGGAGACCTCCACGACATTGGCAACTATCGCCCAATCTGCCTGCTGTCCGTCGTAAATAAACTCTTTACTAGAGTCATTCTCAACAGGATGGACAGAACATTGGACGAGGTACAGCCATGCGAGGAAGCAGGGTTCCGAAAAGGATTCAGTACGATAGACCACATACACACAATAACGAGGCTCATCGAACTATCACGAGAGTATAAAAGACCGCTCTGTCTCACTTTCATCGACTTGAGGAAAGCCTTTGACTCCGTTGAGACAGAAGCGGTTATAGAAGCTCTGGGAAACCAGGGCGTCGCTACCCAAACACCACTCCTTCGTGAGCTATAGAAGAATTTCACGAATAGAATACCGTATCGCCATTTTACAACGCAATTAAAATGAACGCAAAGAGGGGTGTTCGACAAGGCGACACAATGTCGCCAAAACTTTTCACATCGAGCCTCGAAGCCGTTATGCGAAAATTGGAATAGGACAATGAAAGAGTGAAAAATGATGGTCGGCAACTACACCATCTTCGCTTTGCTGATGATATCGTCCTTATAACATCAAACATCAGTCAGGCGGAACGAATGCTTGCCGACATTGACCGAGTATGTGGAAGTATTGGTCTTCGACTATACATGACGAAAACGGTATTCATGAAAACGGATCGGTCTCAAAGGCCCCATTTAAGCTCAACGGAACAAATATCTCCGAATGCAACAGTTATGTGTACCTAGAAGAACTCGAGAACTCAACATGATGAATGACGTAGCTCCATAGCTGAGCAGGAGGAAGAGAGCAGCTTAGGGAGCTTTTAAGAGCATCGAGGATGTAGTGAAGAGGATGAAGAACACTCGACTCCGTGCCCACATTTTTGACTCAACGATGCTTCCTGCATTAACATACGCATCAGAGACCTGATCGCTACGTAGGCAGGATGAAAGAACACTCAGCGAAAGGGCGATGCTAGGAGTGTCGCGTGTCACGCAAGTGAGAGAGGGAATACGAAGCTCGGACCTACGTCAACGATCGAAAATTAGAGACGCCGTCCTTTACGCCAAAATGTCAAAAATAAGGTGGGCCGGGCACGTGATGCGACGAAATGGCAACCGATGGACAAGAGCCGCCACGGATTGGATTCCTCGGGATGTCAAGCGCACAACAGGAAGACCACCGACCCGATTCTTCAGAGTTCTTTACAAACACGCTGAACGAATGGTATGATGCTCAACGTGTCCCTAGAGCGAGCAGAACCCTTTGGACCACTCTTGCACGCGACAGGGACAGATGGAGGAATTACTGGCGCCCGCTTGATTCAATCGAAGATCAACGGGAATACAGGTGATACAGTTGAACTGGATGTTAAATTGTATGTTCAAATAAACGCTTGTGTTATGTCGGCCGAAGAGAACTGAACTTTTTCGAATTGTTCAACGAGTGTAAAAAATACAATTCATAAGCCACAGAAACATCCAGTGTTTCTCATATGCGAAGAAAGTAAAGAGAGGTACATAGAAGGACAAAGATGACTTCAGTGGTGGAGCAATATGATGCATCACGACACTTGGATTATCGAGAACAGATTTTGCAATGGACTGCAGCTTCTGGGAGATTTAACAGAACTTTAAGAATTTTTGGAGTACTTCTAATATCTCGTTGTGAAAGTAAAGTGGCTTGGGCAGGCGACGAATCAGAATCGAGGGTACCAACATCTTTTGAAGAGATGAACATATTTATTAGACTGTGCCTTCACATAACAACTGTTAACACTATTAAGAGGAATTCCAAACTTCGCTTATGTATTCCATCCTCTTGAATCCCAAATCCCATCAAGAGATAAATTTGAAAATCTGTCTTACTTAGCTTACAATGAAAGTAGAACTGGAGACTTTTAAAATGTCTTCCAAACAATATGCGAATTGCTAACTTTGCTTCAGTAGAGAAAATTTCCTGTTTGAAAACCTCTCTAGGACGCTGGAAAGATTGCACAAGCTCAAAGAGTTTTCAAATTGGTGAGTAGAAGCTCCTTAGGTAAAGGATTAACTATTCGGCTTTGATTAGACCATGAAGGAAGTGGCATGTGGTCGATTCCATCAACCATCATAGGAATGATTGAATGCGTATCTGGCCTATACACTAGCCAAAGGTGGCCCAATGATGTTTCAAGTTAGTGCTTTTATCCTTCCAAACAAGTTTTAACCAACTCGTCATCCACGGAGAGATGAAGGCATGGTGACCTTAGATGAAGGGATCGAACCTTTGTTCGATACAGTGCATATTGCAAATTCACCTCTAATCACTGCTCTACACCAGCCCCTCCTGAGGTTATATATATGTATATATATTATAAATATATAAATGTTATATGTATATATGTTTGTATATATGTTTGTTTGTATGTATATATACATATATACAAACTCCACAAGTATATATATAAATGGTATACCAAAAGGTTCAAAAGTTGATGGCAAAACGTTTAGGTTATACGAGTTGTTACGATAGAGTCGAGTATCTCTAATGTCTTCAATGATAAAACATATGGAATCATAATAATAAGCTGGTACTCTTAGTTTCCTTCTTCTTAGAACAGTTCCGTCGCGAAAAGAACTAACCCGTTTGCAAAAAAATTTTGCAAACTTTAATTTGTACAAAATAAGCTTCTCAGGCGACGCGTGATATAAGGTCTGCATCGGGAAGCTGTATAGATTAAATATATGGAGAAGAGCAATAAAAAAGTAGTGGGTGGGCGAGCAAAATAAAGAGCTGAAAGGAAAATGAATCATGCTAAATAGAACGATAGCAAAATAAAGTCAAAGAACAACCGTCAATGTGGCAGAAACCTTTGAAACCATTTCATTGTCAGGAACAATTGTCTTATTCATATCTGTAGTTTTATCCTGAACAGAATATGTTAGCCTTGAAAATAAATCAGGAAGACAGCCTTTACAGAAACACTTGAAACTTAACCTACCAAAGCATTTTCTGCCACAGCGAATCCAGCCTAAACTACAAATATATTGCGCAATGTTATTGCGGCAACTATAAAAGACAGCTCCTACCATGATTCCACCACTGCTACATGATTTAGTGGAAGAGAGATTACGCGAGGTACACGGCAATGATGGTTTACTTAAATAGAGCAGTGTGAATGCACCTTTTTTTACTAACTAAGATATATGCACTGACATATATGAAACCGGAGGCGCAAAAAGGTGATTATGAGCTTTTCGTGGCTTCACTCGACTTTTTCTATGCTCTTCCAACACCTTCATTAACGATTCTGTGGAAGCACCAGAGGGTTGTTTCTGAAAAATTTTTCGTTTTAATTCTGGAAAGGTGTCCGACTAATAAGAAACATTTTCATAAACGGGTTAAAAGATTCGACATTAGAGATAATTCCACCGTTCTTCCAAGAACTCAAACACCGCGATCTCTTTTTTAACGAATAAATAACTGAGAAAAACTATGCTGTTTTTCATGCCAGGGTTATCAATGTTTCGCAAGAATTTACTAACCTAACTTATGTGTAATAGTCACTTTTAAATATACTTCTTGCTTAAGTTAAGACAATAAATACTCGTTTCAGAATTTTTGATTATCGAAGATACACTCTTCGTTAGGATCAAAGGTATACCTTTAAAACCTCTTGAATTGTCGTTATACTTAAATGAAGCGATCCCGTGGTTTCCGCAACAGAGTGCTCATCAAGTGTAGATGAAGCTAAAAAGAAAAAACAACTCTATACACATAAAAGGAACCCGAACTAAAGCCAATTTTTCCATGTAAATTATCTTCAGGCAGGATCAGAGATATACCATGGAATTCTTTAGCAAGATCATGATGTCGAGATGTAGCTTTGGCTATTAAGGCTGAAAAACATATATATGTATATATACACATATATGTATATATGCATATATATATGTATATACACATGTATGTACGTGTGCATACGTATATATATATATATATATATATATATATATGTAAAAGAGTGAATATGCAGTGGATGGCTATAGAATTAATATGAAAATGCAGTAACACACAAATAGGAGTGCTCGTTTGTACGACTCCTGAAGATGAAACAGAAGGGTTTGTCGGTTCGTTGGTAACATACGATGAATCCAGAATCCGCTTGGGAGTACTCCAACTATGACTCAAATTAAGCTGAAATTTGAACGCCTCAGGAAGCTTAAAACATGCAGTAACAGTTCCAAGAAAGTTCTTAATCACTTTTTGCATGTCTAATAGCATGTGATCGTAGTCTTTATTGGTAACATCACTCGTTATGTTTTCCTTGTTTACGATGTTCTGACAAAACATTTTAGTACTAACGGAAACCTGGAACAAGATATTCAATCGTTTAATAATGATAGAACGAAATACTTGTGATTATACCAACCGCGCCGCTGTTGCTTTCTGAAGGTGCTTCATTAGCAGCATTCAAGCATGTTCCGTCAGATTTCAGGCAACAATCACCATTATCCTGCAGTAATATAGTTGATGAAACGAATAACTGAGAAAGTTTTAAAAGACATACCGGCACTGGAAGGCCTTGGGAAAATCTAGCCTTATTTGTTTTTTCGCACGAAGAATGATTAATAATGCTTGGCTCCCAACTATTCTCCTTCTCGAAATTGCTCTGATTGAACCTTCAATACAGAGAAATAAAATGGTAAATAGATATAGACTTGTTGGAACAGTTTGCAAACCTTGGATCGTTTAAAATGAAGCGGCCATGATCACGAAGAAATGATTCCTGCTCTCTTTGAATGATGTCAATTGGTTCTTATCAGTTCTTTATATTGGATGACTAATAACACAAAACTAACGGTCTGAAATAAATTCGCTGCTTTTGACAGAAAACGCCCGAAAGGATGAACAATGATCGTTATTGAAGGTATTGCTATTCGACGGATGTCGACTTATTGATGACAGAATGGTTAATTGTAAAAGTATAGGAACCTATTTCATCTGCGTAAAGACATGAGTGTGGTTGAAAATAAAAAGTGGAGCTTAAGATTAGAAGTCTCATATACCAAAACAACAAATACTGATTAAGATTAAGAACTAAAGCGCAAACCACTATTTGGCATGTCTCCAATCTTCGATTCCTCCGGAATTGTGGAAAGGAAAGAATGAATCCTGTTAAATAGGTTATACATTCGAAGTTGTTTTAGCTAAAAACAATCTGTTGCGCAAAACACATACCTTTCGTCAACGGATTGTTGAACATTGTCATATTCATGCAATTCCTTTTCATCAACTAAATTAAAAAAAAAGTATTACACAATGACATCACGACATGGTAGATTGCAGAGGAAATTCTACTAGTACCTCGTTAATTAGTATACAACAATTCTAGTGCAAACTCACAGTTTGATTCACGATCTGAAAGCGGGGCATCGTCGAAACTCTGATCATCGAATCTGTCTTCCACTATCTCTTCATCATCCGCAATGCTAGACATTTTGGAAGTGTCTGAAGATATTAAAGAGAACAACAAATAAAAAAATATATTTGGAATGCATACTGACTCTAGCAACGGTCATCCAGATTAAACGTTAAAAATCCACTAACATTAACGGAACAGTAAAACTCAAACACAATAGAGAAACCATTAAGAAAATCGATATATTATTTCTGAGTAATCGATATGGAAATTTCAAAATGATAAATATGAATTTTTGAATTCCAAAAAACCTACGAGGAGCACCAAGTTGAGCGAGAGTGTATTTACGAGGTAGAGAACTCATTTGAGACCACTGAGATGACGGTTTACTTTTATATCAGCGAAATCAAGAAAACAACACGTACATATCTTTTACACATCTATTCGTGAAATGAAAAACATGATAACCAGCTAGAAATGGATAGAAATCAACACGTCACTATAAAATCCCTATGACCGCCAGCAGGCAGTTTCCACCGCTTCTTAATTGTTGATTTGTGCTTAGGAAAGCATTCATTATGATTATGAATGTCAATAATAGTGTCTCCTACAGTTTATTTATTCGATATTGCGCGACGATTTAAAAAAAATATTGTAGATCTCGTCGAACTGTGCGAGAGAACTATAAAATGTTAAGAGTTCCGGCTTATTGCAACTGTCAAGCACTATATTCTATTGGAAAATGAAAAAAAATAAGTTGCGAACTTCAATGTTATTCCACTATTTGAAAAATTAAGTATATTATGCAATTTGTTCAGTAATCATTATTAACACTTCCGTAACGAAACTGTATTTTCGATAACAGACTATAATTTCTTCATTAATATAGTAAGGGAATTGGGAAGTCTACATACCAATAAAAACAACTTTACTCTACCATTCCAAGTGTAATGTAAATCTATTACAAATGAAGCAAAACATTCCAAAAAAATGAAACCAAATCTAAATTTTTTCAAACTTTTCAAATAAGCGCGGTAGCCGCAAATACAAACGGAGCTACGAAAAATACGTCTATGCATTCTAGGGCGAAATATTGTGTTGTTGAATTGAACAGCTTTTGTATTGGAGATAAAGGCTTTCTCTCTGAAATGTGAAAAGAATATCATTGCCTTTAGAAAATAAGAATTTTAATTTGATGGGATATGTGTAGGCAAAAATCTATAGATTTCAATGGTTTTATTCCAAGTATTAAGGTTCAATACGAACCGACAATATATTAATTTAAAGTTAAAAGCGTTCATTATTTTCTCATTGAATGCACTGGATCAAATAAATCTCGAATGTAATGTGTTGAAAGTTAAAAGCAACCATTCAATCATCGTATGACTCCACATGACGACAGTATGACGCAGTGGTTAGAGGTGCCCTAAAATTCACGATTGATCTTTGGTTCGATTCCGGGCTTACTAAGTCGTCCATATCACTCTGGGATCGGAAAATTATTTAGACTCTTACTCTCTTACTTTTGTCAGGTATCGTAAGTTTGTATAAATTGAATATATATTCAACCATCTCAATGATGTCTGCTGAAGTCGAATGCTTGGCGTATCGCCTCACGGATTGATCAACGACGATCCCTTTGATCCGTTATTTTATGTTTTATGACGTCATATAAGGACTTAAGTCATTGCATATTAACGCATGCCGAAAATCTGTACAACCCTCATTCGAGTGGTTTATAGAGGTTTTTTTCTTTGCACTCCTTAAAACTACTGGGAACTGGGGTTCGCATATTATTTGAAGAAGAACGACTATAAAAATACCAAGGGAAACATGTGTTTAAAGTAAACATCAATAAAATGCTCATTTTCTGTTAATATCTTTAGTACTTTAGTGCTTCGTAAATAACACTACCGAATAGTTTTTGCGCTTGATTAATTAATCTGCAGCTGTTAATAAGTAGGCAGCTAGGCTTTGAAATGACAGCCACCTGAGCCTTCTCCATAAGCAGCACAATCACGCGTGTTGTTTTTTTCAAATAATTGTCCTCGAATGAAGATTAGATCTGTGCTTGGAAATACACCTGCAAACATTTTGTAGAAATTCACAATTGCTTAGAAGTTAGGTAAATCTTAAAGGTTTAGAACATTAGGATTATGTCGAGTATTAAGTTGACATCACTGCAGTTTACAAGTTTCCCTACAGCCTCAATTCACCGCCATCTTCGTGGAATGATTCAAATCATCTGCAATCTGTAAATGAGCTCCTTTCATCAAAAATAACATGACAATAAATATAAATATATAAATATTATATGACGAGAGAACCGGCTGATCAAGGAGATTTAGAGTAAAGACTGTTAGTAGACTGAACCGGAAAGAGGCTATTTCGATTATATCTCAGTTCTTCATTAGTAATCTGTTGCCTTTCATCAACTTTAGTAATAAAGTTTTTGTATTATCTCTAGCAAAGCAAAGGTGTTACGAAATATTGCTAAGAAATGATGAAAACTGAAGCTAGATATTAGTTCACCTAACACGGTTGGTGATTATTAAATATTAGCTATACACTATTTTTGCAGGAAAATATAACAGGTTAAAAAAACACTGGAAGTAGTCCAAAACAGGAAACAATGCTTCTGTTCAATTGTGAACATAAAGATCTGAATCCAATTCTACTTGAGAAACACAGTGGTTCTACCACTTCTTTCTATTATATGAAGTTGATGTAGAGAAAGTTGTACTCTAATATTCTTAGTTCTACAATACCCATACCATGTCCTAAAATCTCCTCTAAAATTCTGCTTTTGCATCCCGACGTCAAAAATGTGGGCTGTTTCTTAGAATGCCACATCTTAGCTCAGAGTAAGCTTTCTTAACCGTAATAAAAACCTTTAAAATTTACACATTTTTGCGAACGAGGCACATATCGGTTGCATAAAATTCTGCATTTTTGGAAGCGATGAAGTCATTGAATGCAGTTTAAGCCTTCGTTTGTTTCTGAAATTTTTACCGAACAGGAAGCTGTCGAGATGCTTGAAAAAGTCGTAGACGATAGATAAGAGATGCGGCAACTATGGTGAGTGAGGCAGGGTTTCGTGGCCCAGCTCCTTCGACCGTAGCAGGGGAATGACAGCGACTTTTATATTTTCCAAGGTAGAACTCGCCGTTACGATTTTTTTGAAACAAATGTCGCCCTGTGCATTCCTTGGCCTAATCCTCATTGCTGTTTTAAATACTCTATTCTGCAACAACGCCCGAGTTTGATCTCGTTTTCTCCTATTTTTTTCAAGCCGAATCCACACACAAATCCGTGGACCTTCGTAGATGGTGAATACGAGGAAACCAATAAGAGATGTGCTGGGACCCGCAGAACATCTGACGTCGGATCATGGAAGAACAACTTTGCTCCTGTTTTTCGCCCTAATCTTCGTCCATAATTCAAAATACTCCACGGAGATATGTGAAAAAATTCAACTCAGTTAATCCCAGACACATAGTTGGTGGCTAACTTATTAGAACTATGCCAAAAACGACTACGTTAGTAGATAGTGAAACGCTGAAGAAATGGATTTTTGGCTTCTGAATTGTCGGAATGATTTATATTTTTCAAATACAGGTAACCATACTCATGAATAAATCTATGAGTTTTTCTCAATGTGCATGGATTGTATTTTGCATGTCAACTGACCAGAAGGCTGAAATGAAGTGAGGTGGTAGAAATGGGACACCGTGTGAGGTAGATTCCAATAAATAAACCCGACTTGTAATAGGAGGAACTTGACAAGCTACACCTTTGTTAGGTCCTGCATTGCAATGACAAAGCTTGGCAAGCCTGCCGTGGATATCTTTTATCACAGATATTGAAAACAAAAAGCCTCATACAAAAAAATCATTGTGCTCCTGGTGCTCATGGGGTGTGGAGAACAGATTAGTCGACTGTGTCAGAGATGAGCATAAACGGTTTCAATCAATTGATAAACCACAAAACTGATTGTAAAGGTAATGCAGCAAAAAATTATAAAAGATTGAGGAAATATTTGGATTATTTAGAGTAGATTGCCCAATTTCGCAACGCGAAAAGTTCACGTTTTTTTTCACCATTTTTCTTAGTGATCTTGTTCTAATACTAACTTGTACTGATTCTGGGTGGGTACCTGTAGCGTAGTAGTTAGAGGTGCAATGGAATAAGCACTATCTGAGTGTTTGATCTGAGAGCCGATCTAATCAAGTCCTTCCTTCCTCTGGTAACGAGAAATTGGTGCCAGACTAGTCTGGGAGGATAAGGCCAGTGATTTCATACATTGCCAGGTAACCGGAACTCATTGCGTTCAATCACTTTTACAATGCCTGAAGTCGAATCCATGATGCATTGCTCAGAAAATCAACGATAGTGACCAATGCCGAATGGTTTGTCGATTGTCCTTCATTGATTTGGACTACTGAGATAATGTCGTTTCAAAATTTGACTTTTTTAACTTTCAATTGAACAGTGACGCAAAATCGTTGAAACTGGTTGCATTGAACTGCATTTGGTCAGAGAATTGCTAATGATCAATGGTTACAACGTTCGTTTCGGAATGTTTATTGATGGAGAAAAGCAGCTTGAGGATTACAAGGATCGCAGCTACCCTTATGATGACCACGAGAAAAGACACATGAAGAAAAACCTGGAACACATTTGTGCGAAATTACGCTCGAAGAATTTTGCGGCCACTTGTCATGGATGTTATTGAGCACATGAAATCATAACGCATAAAATCCTGGGAAAATTACTACGGCAAGAATTAGTGTGCAGAAGTCGCTATAATGTACTAAAAATTGGAATATAGGATGTTGATGAAAGATCGGTAAAGACGGTTTCTACTACATAATTATTAGCAGCGCGAATTGCAAGTGGTAGTGTAGAAGGACATGTTGGAGTTGGACATGTTTACTAATTTAAAGTGGGAATTACGGATTACTGCCACTTCAAAATCCTGGAAAACTTCATTCGCACTAAACATCAATTCAGAAGCGACCAAACAGGCCTTTGACGACTTCAGACTAAAAAATCTTATCTTCTGCGTGGATGGAATGTCTAAACTTGTACAGTTTTAAAAAAAATTCAGTACTTATTAAGGCTTTCACTTTGGCCGATAAAGTTAATTTTTTCAACGATGTTGTAGTGGTGTTCAATTTTCTGCTCAAAATCGGATATTTATTGCTAAAGTACGAACATGATCGGCGAAGTATCCGTTATTGAGGATAGGTTGAAAGAAAGCTAACGTTAAAAGTGCGAATAGTTCAGGACCTTTGTGAGTAGATTTATTCTATTGGCTATCATTCTTTGACGAAAAAGTATACAGCGGAAAGAAGTGCTGGTAAGCAATATTTATGTTAAATCTAGCTTCACATATACGGAATGCTGCTTTGGAACAGTTATAGGTGTATAGTAAAATAAAACACGCTGAGAGAAAGGCAAAGGGAGGGGCACGGATGGTGTAATGGATAACTGGTGACCCCCCGGAAAGGGCAATCATCTGGTTGGAAGTTCGCACCGCCCCAAAGTTTTGCAAATATCTCAGTGTCTTAGCGGTTATTTCGATTGATAATAACACTACCGATTAACAGAAATAGGTAGTTAAAAATGAAATTCAAAATTATAGGTGTGTTTAAATCTAGGCAAATTTTCATCTTTAAATTTTGACCCCAAATTAAGTAAAACACTAATCCAGCACAGTATCAAAATGGTGTCTTAATGGCATCTCTTAATGGGGTATATTTAAGGAAATATCAGCTTGAAAACTAAACTATATTTGGCACTCGACATGATTACTACATTAAATCCGAAGGCACTCGAAAAAGTCTCTTGCACGCTTTCTCGACGCTTTTCACCCGCTCGATGCTGATTTCTTCAAGTGTTGGATGGTCCAATTGTAGGTGAGGAAATCGAATGCTGTTTTCGGATGTTGACTGGTCATAGTGAATAGACATGTGTAGATAACATGGTAAACCCTGAAATTTTCGATTTTCACAGTTTGAATCCATTGATGCCAATGAATATGAACTGTATACTCCGTGTCGTCACTTTACTCTTTATATTCGTTTATGTAAAAATCACTCTTTTATATTCGATCACTTATTTTTAATTTCAAAAAGGAATATTATTTTGGACAAATAAGCAATACTTAGAAAACTAAGTATAAAAAATAAGGTATATCCATTTACCACGTCGCATTTTAAAAAAAAAGAAGAGCAAGAGTAGAAAACGTGAAATATGTTAGTTTTTGTGACACTCTCCCTAGCTAAGATAAGTGCACGTTAAATGTAAGATGGCTTTAAAAAACAACCTTTTGAAGGATGCGAGTAATCCTAAATGCTTTATGCCAAGGATTAAAAGTCCGAATGACGACTGCAGAGATTTTCATGTGACACAAAGGTTTTGATTTAAAAAATTAGTACATAAAGGAGGCAACCAGATGATATTTTATTGTTTCTGGTATAATAAAAAGTGATTTCGCCTTTTATGGTCATTGTTTTTCCATGAGATAGCGATTTTTTACTGTGGAATTATACTTCTTGATTCTTCTTCTTTGAACGAGCACGAGGTTGTTAAGTTTATTATGAGGCTGACGTTTCGGCCGTATCGCCTTCTTCAGAGCCTGGAAAGGTCGACTGACAGCGATCTACCAAGCCAAACACGTCAATAACTCAAACAGAGAAACTCAAAAACCAAGTCCTAACCGCGTAAATAACATAGAATACTCACCACTTCTCTGCCTTCGACCAACCGCTAGGTTGTGGTCTGCGGAAGAGGAATGAGGTATACTTCCTTCTAGAGTGCCCCTTTATCAGACTAGAAGATCAACCTGATATATTGTGCGAAATCACGTGTGATTAGGAGGCACTCTTCCTTGCGGTTCATGTTTGAGTTTTTGAAATTAATCCAAAATGCCTCAAGAACTTTGCGTGTCGATATGCTAGTTTCTTGCTCAAGAATATTAACCTTAACATCAAAATCCTCTCCGTTGTGTCTTTGTGTCCTATGCGTGCCTAGTGGAGTACTCGTTTTGCTTTTAAATTTTCCATCTAGGTGTTCTTCTATGCGGACACAAAGAGGTCTTCCCGTTTCGCCAATATATTCGTCTCCGCAAGTTTGCAAGAAATCAGGTACACTGTACCTGAGATCATGCAATCACCGTCTCTGCCCTGAGGGCAAATGCAAAATAATATAATAAATAAATATAAATAAATAAAATAATGTAATACAAATACAAAATATTATACATTACATGTTTTACACATACATTACATGGACGATGCAAAATTTTTAATAACACCAGCTATTTATCTGTAAAAAGTGAACTACCAAAGTAGGAAAGTACTAGTAAGTTTTCTAAGGTGTGTGTACTTTTCATTTTAGGCTTATTTCACTTTAAAACATTCATCATGCCATCTCATTGTGTCATTGGCCTTTTATGTCAAGAAAGTGATTTGGATGTCCGATGGCAAATCTCCATTTTGCTGACGTATGACAATGTGACAATTCATTGTGACAGCTTTCTACCAGTACATCTCACATAAGAGATCCAAGAACAAAACCAAGTTCTTCAGAATTCACAAGTTATTCAGGATGTACTGAATTTTAGTGCAGATGTAGTGCATTCCATAATGATGTACTTTATGTACGAATTTCTAAATAAGAGAAGGCATTTGTACACCGATAGTGTTGGTATACAAGTATTCCTTTGGCTGAGGACTTACTGCATAGAAGGACCTATCTTATGGGCTGTATTATAATATCGCATATATGTATGTTCTCGAACAGTAAGGGTCTAAACCAGCAATAAAAATTGGTGGTAATAAGAATTAATAATTGTTTCCAAACAGAAAATCTTCTCACCCCTAATGTCTGAACAGTCTGAAGAAGAATTCTCAAAGAACTGCAATGATGCTGTTATGTATCCAAATTATTTCCAATAATTTCACTGTCGTGAAAAGAAACACAGTAAGTTAGAACATTTATCATTACTGATTTATTATTACATCATAGTGAAAAGCTGTCCTAAGGTAATGAACCTCAATGTCTAAACAAGGGAATATCTGCGTTTTCTCATTGGCCATAATCTGTAGTGTATATTCTCTTAAAAAGCAATACACTCTTGTCCCAAATTGAGCTGCTCTAAATGGAGGTTTTTTATAAATTGTTAGGAGAGAGAACAGTTTTCGAAGAGCTATTCCGGACATACGATTTACGTCGAATTTTCTTTTCTAGTGATTTCAAGAAGTGCGGTAAGAAAACCTCTGGGAATCTTTCAAGGGGTGTATACCGATTTTGGTACACATGGCGTTTTTGTGTTAAGGAAGCGAACCGAAAAGCTATATTCTAGGCAGCAGAATCCATTCAATTTATTCATTAAATTTCATAGAGTACTATTAAAATTAGGAATTGATAACACATTAGAAGTGATACTGTTCAGCAAAAGAAAGTATTGGTTCGATCATACACGAGGACCATTAAGCCTATCATCCCTCCGGAGTCGGGTTGGAGAATTGGTACCAGACTTGTTCAGGACCAATTGGCTTCTTCAAATCCGCATAACTGGCGACTACTTAAGGGTTGAACAACAATTGTTTAATTTTCAATTATGAAGTAGTATAAGTATCAATATCCTTCATATTTTTACCCAGATGTCTCTTTAGTAAATTCCAGAAGATTACACTTTCCTAACCATTTAACAACATAATAACCTTACTGGTTCAATGCGGCACCAGACCAACGAAGCCCTTAAACCTTGAATTTGGTTTGTAACATTGTTGTCGAGCAGTTCGTCTGTTAACAAATCGGAAGATTCAAATCGCTGCTCTCATGAAAACAATCTCAGGTGATAAAATAACGATGGATTGTAGACGATTTATTTATAAAGGTCATAATTTACTTTTAAAATGATATAATCCTGATCAAACACAACATGGCTACTCTGAAAAAAGTAACAGTTGGAATCTACTAATTCTACCAACGAGACACTTTTCTTTTGTTCGCATAGAATTTTGACGTCTTGAAATCGACGATTTTCCTGAAAACGTTTTCAGCAGCGGTCTAGTTTTTAAAGACTTCTTAGTAGTAGTAGCTTTCGAGATTCCTGCGAAAAAATGGTAATCGGTTAGCCAGAGATCCAATGTGAAATGATTCGTATGTGAGGGTTACGTAAATCTATTAGTCGAGAATCTACAGCGTTACAGGTACCAGATTTTGTCGAGGATTTTTGTACAAAATAATTGACTGTTTCTGGTTGCCCTTTTTAAAATGTGTGGCAAATTTGATCTAATTGTCCAAAGCCATATAACATGGATCTAAAAAGCGACAATGTTGCTAATTTCAAAACAATTTCCACGTAAATTAGTTCTTTTATTAAGGCTAGCAAACGGATAAAAAGAATCGCGAAGAAATACCTTTCTAATATGTATCCACCCTACACACATAAATTAGTTGGGCATTTTAGATTCTTTCGAGTTTTTTCTTCGTTTCATTAAACCACAATATTATTTGACATCGGTCTCATCCTATGCACACTTTGGTTTTTTTATGTTTTTTTTTCATCGATATTTCCGTTTTCTTGCCAAGTACGATAGATTGTTGTGGTTTTTGTTATTATTTGAAAAATAAAGGACAATCAATCAGTGCTGATCAGTCTCGCGCTATGCATTCGACTTCATCAAGCATTGTAGAGATTAATAAATGCATATATTTGCCAATAAAATGACTTTCGGTGGCCTACCGATCTATCACGTCAGTGTGTTTTTCCTCTCAACCAAGTCTGGTACCAATATACCGATTCCAGCGGAATGGAAGGTTTAGTGTGCCTGGGTACGGGATCGAACCAAGGATTGTTGGAAAGCGTATTGCAGGCCACCTCTAACTACTACGCTACACGCGCACCATTAGTATTTAAATCAGGTGTATTGCAAATGCCATTTGAACACTTTCAACTATAGCAACACTCCACGAAAGTAGTGTATTGTAACCATTCAGGATTCTTTTTGAGATCAATTGAGAATTGTAGAACTATTTTATAATTTTCTGCGTTATTCGTTTCCATCTACACATGAGACTCTACCTATCTTTATTCATTTATTCACAGATAGGTCAGTGACTCCGTCATTGATTGCCAAATAAAATCATTACAAAATTCTTTCTGGTTGAAAGCCACAAGCCATATGACGTCTTACTTTCAAAGGAAAGGATCCTAGATAGTCGATCTCGCGCACGCTCCTCCTCCTTAGGTTGCAAAAGAATTCTTCATCAGTACTGTCCGATACGCTTGTTGAGTGTTCTCTACAATTTTTACACGAAGATTACCCTCTTCTGCATATCGTGAACTTTGAGTCACAACAACAGCAATCAGGATTCCGTCATGAAACCTGTTGTATGGACCACATCCAGGCCGTATTCAGGACCATAAGAGTATGTCGACAGCATCATTTGCCTCTTGAATTCACTTTTTTCAAATATGACATTACATTAAACGCATTTCCAGCGTTGGAACGAAATGTATCACAAAAACACAGCTTTTATATCACCCTCTAACCATACATCGTGAAAGAGATCCAGAGATCGAAATAAGAAATTAGAAAATCTCTAGTTAAATATAAGATTTGATCCCATCTATTGCAGCGTTTGGTCAGGAACAGCTACTTTGTAAGTAGATTTCTCGTGAAAAGTGTCTTCTGGTTGAAGGCTCCTCTCAAGCGATGTTGAATAGCTCGAGGCCAATGATTGCCTTAGGCGAACTAGCTGGGAGCAAACCTACAAATAATACAGCTATGAAAACCAGACATTGCGAAAAATTACCGACTCACATATATAGTAGACATCCTCAGCTTCTGATCGAAAAGTCGCACGTCCTCTTTGGTAATGGGATGTTCTTCAGGAGGGCAGAATGATAACTCTTCACCAAGAAAAGCATCCGTAAAACGAATCCCTTCACACAGATGTGAAATGTCTTTCAATTTCTCGAAACTAAAACTTCGTGAGCTATAAAAAATACAAGTAAGAAATATGTACAAAACTATTCTGAAATGACAGAGATACCTTTAAGAAAGTAAAAAATAGTGAAACGTAAGGATATGAAAACACCATATTCATGTCTCAAAAAAGAAGAATGAGGAGAAAGTAAATCAACCATCTTAGTCGTTGACGAGTGCGTTCTTCTCCCCAATATACCATCACTTGAAGCTCAGTAGCTGTTCGCTGTTGCTACAACAAAACTACTTTAAATGGATCTAATAAGTTTCGAAATCAAAAGGGAGTACAGAAATACAGGTATGCAAAAACGCCTACTGCTGTTGACGCAGTAGAGACAATTGAGTTCATTGAAGATATGGGAGAATGGAGACGTATGGAAACCAGCTTAAAAAGGCTAAAATAACTGTAGGCGATATTAAGCGCGTCAAAATTTTTTGAAAAGTTAGATGAGCGTTACGATAAATTTTTCTTCAGGATAAAATCATAATTATAAGTTTTAAGTGAATTTTGTTTACGACCACATATCTAAATGTGTTACTACAGAGGACATTTAAATGAAAATAAAAACAAGACGTAAGCAAAATAAATAACAGTGAATATCCTTTCCTTAGAGTCACCACGATCTATCACAATTCCAGGAGCTGGACGAATATCAGCAGGAATGTGTTCCAGAGCGCCAGATTCTGTAGTGCATAAAACGACTACACGGGAAAACGCTCGTCTAAAAGTTCAAGTTTTATAATGAATCATATAAGATATAATCACATACAATGCTCTTCCAATAGCTTCTGAATCAACAACGGTTGTTAGTAACAAACCGGTTTCCTGAGTTTGTCAACGAAAATGAGAAAGTTGATTCATGAGAAGACTGTAAGATATAAGTTCCATTTCGTGAAATACGTAGGTCATCTCTGGCCTTCACTGTAACAACTGCAGCTCCACCCAGTCCTCGAACCGGCATCTTAAAAGAAATAATACTTTATGTAGAAGTGTATTAGAAAAGTAGAAAGAAAAATTAAGAGTTTATTTCAGCTGAAAGTAACCATAAAAATGAAATTAACACCATTGAAGTTACACAACAAAGATTTAAGAAAAGAAAAGAAACAATGAAACATTATCTATAAATAAAAGCTTATAAGAAAAAAAAGAATACCCTATAGTTCACTTGAGGTCCACCTCCTCCCTCCACCGCAATCAGAAGATTTGTATAGAATCGAGCATTCTGAGACGGGGAAAATTCAATTCGAAGCGGAACAGTACGACGTGCATCCAGAAGTAAGATTTGGCTGTCCAAGAGCTGCAACCAATATGGTCGTTCTTCATTAGAGCATTGAATAGTGATAGGAAAGATTTTAGAAAATAACTAGTGTACAGTAAAAGGTGGTCCAGAATGACTGAGCTTCGCCCTTATTTGAAGAGAGGTATCTGTACGATTGGTAACATCAACGTTCGAAACAGCTGTATCTCCAATAGCTACGAAACCGAACGCTACTTCGAGTTGAGGGATATAAAGCACAGACCTAAATCTCAATTTTCAGAAAATAAAGCTGTCATAAAATTCTTATTGGTAAGTGAAAAAAAAACCTCCGCGTCGGATTAGAAGTCAGTTGTGAAAAGCATGGAACCATAGCGTTTGTAGATAAAGAGCTAGATGATCTTGCAGAGGAATGCGGTCGAGAGCTCAACTAAAGATATATTCGTCAACTTCATTCACTCGCACGTCATTAGGTTGTATGGGGCATACGAAAGAAGTGAATAACGACCAAAAACAGCTACGAGCCGCTCTCTGGGGAACTTAGCAAACCTATTAGTTGCCTTACCGACATTTGAAGAGTATACGTGGACTTACTTCTTCAAGCTCTGAAGTGTCTCACCACTTCTTCCCAATCATAGAATCAACCAGTATACACAGAATCAAGAATGATTATGACTAATGTATGTTGTGTGCAAACCATCCCAGCACAACAGATATAGGAATTATATCTCTGATCATAAAAAATACATAGTTGGTTTTGGCTTACATTTACTCACAAACAGCAATAGGACGCAACATATAGTACTATGCAGCTAACGGAGTGAAGTGTCATCATAGAGATATGCGTACAATTAGCAAAATATGTATGAAAAACAGCTTGAATAGCTAATAAACAAGCAAACAACAGCACGGAAGTTGATGAGAGCGAACACAAAAATTTATACACAAATACTAATTGTTTACTTATTATACATAGAGTGCTTGCTAATTAGATCCTACTTGCCTAGCTTTCCCTTTATTGCTTCCGTTGCCTTATAACCCTAATCCAAGGATGGAAAATGGATTGTATACGGGGTTTGAATGCAACTTTACAATCATTCTTCTATTCATTATAAATGGCCCAGAAAGATATCAGAGAGACAGAATAAGATGCAAGAGAGCTTTAAGGTGAACATTGGGATGGCTGACAATAATGATTGTGGCTTAAGCCACCCAGTTGTAGTTGCAACTTCAAAAGATTTGTACGTTTGTATTTTATAGAATAACACACGCAAACGTCGCGATGCTCGAAAAGGATCACCACCAGGAACGAATATTGTAAAAGAAAGAGGAACTATTAAAATCATAAAAGCAAAAAAACCGCCTCACAACGCACCTCTCCCTCGCATGAAACCTTCCCTTGATTACAAGCAGCACCATGATCCATTTTCTAAAATGTATACATTAGGAAATAAAAAAAAGAAAATCAAAAAGAAACCGAGAAGGAAATAATATTCAAATGAATGTTGGCGGTACCATTCGCTTCGGAGTAGAGTCTTCACCATGTAAAGCATTTTGAGAGGTGAATTTTTAGCCAGATATATTTCCAGTTCGTCTTGATCTAATCTCTTTTTTAACCCACCTAAGACAACGTGTACAACGTCTAAATTTTTGTGTCAAGCCCATGGAACAACGTATAATTTCTCATCTCTCACGCAACGAATAATATGTGACTCATGATTTTCACTGTAGTTTCGCAATAGCCCGCCCCTTATTTGTGTATTCGGCTCTACAATTTGGCTTATCTATTTAGTTTTCCATGTTTCTATTGAAATGCGTTGCTGTCGCCTTTGGCGGTCGATTTTGCAACACATGTAGTATATTTCTCCAATTTTATACAACATTTACAACTATCCACTTTAAAGAAAAGTATTTATCGCCTAGGAACCCTATAATAAACGAGGCTTGGCTCGATCTCGCGCTCCAAACAAACCGAACTCTCCATCCTTTGAGATCAGGAAAGTGGTTCCAAAAAAAAACATTACCTGGAAACATCGGTAGGCCACGCAAGATCGTATAGGGCAAATATTTTACCTGTTCGAGGCTCAGCGTAATAGATTGTAAATCCCAAAGTTATTGACCAACGCCAAAAACTCTACCCTCTTATAAATTCAGTACTACAACTATGATTCTTAAAAGAGATTTCAAATGAAAAACAACCAATTGCTGGTAATAACTGGATGTTCCACGGATTTCCACTCACTGAGGTTTTTCCTCACTGATGGATCTCGAGCCGGTTAGTCGTGAGGCTACGTGGCGCGTCCCCAGGTGGCGGATAGGGGGTCAAACGCGAACCAAAAGCGACCTTGTGCTTCCCAGAGCAGCAGGTGGATCAAAGGGATGAACACTCTTTTTCTGCTGCGCAGATCTGGCAGTGCAAATTGTATTCTACAAGTCAATTCGGCCAAAAGCCTGCAAGCAAGTGACTAGGAAGTACATGGGAGGCGGTTAGGAGTCCTGTCCACTCAACTCCAATGAACTCTGGGAAAGACTGGCAAGCTACTCATTAGTATATACAGCCCCCATGGTTAGAGCCCGGCAAGCTACCCCGTGGGTACAAAAGATGCCAAACAGAGTAAAATAAATGAGAGTCATTCCCCTGACCACGAAAGAGCCCCCGATAAGGCAGCGTTGGGTAGGACGAGTACGGAGAGGCTGCTACAATCTCAGGGCTATCTGGGCTACCTAAATGTGATAGGACTAAGGTGACGATCTGTACCTACAACGCAAGATCGCTTGCATCTGAGTCCGCTGTTGAGGACTTGCTGATGCAGGCCAGAAAGATCAGATACGACGACATCGGACTGGCTGAGACGAGGAGACATCATTCCTTTAACGCCGTTTATGATCCTGGAAAAGAACTCTTCCTTGGAACATGCGACAATAGAGGAGTTGGAGGCGTTGGTGTCCTCGTCAACACGAGTTTGGCCATGAACATCGAATCGTTTAAACAACTAACAACCCGAATCGGACGGTTAAGGTTGAAGAGATGTGGGCCTATGCCGGCTCTAATTATCTACGTCGTCTACGCAGCTACCTCAAGCTACGACGAAGATGAGGTCGAAGCGTTTTATATGGACTTGGAGAAGTTCTACAGAGAAGATCATACCTCCTTCAAAGTCATAATTGGCGACTTCAACGCTAAGATTGGACCGAACAGGGAGAGAGGCTATCCGAGTTTATCATGACGACCAAGACAATCCATGGTAACTCACAGTTCCAAAAGCCCCTCTCTCAACGCTGGACGTGGGAATCCCCCAATGGAGAGTACCATAGTGAAATAGACCACATCATAGTAAACCGAAGATTTTGCATAACCGATTTGGGTGTGCAAATGCACTGGCTCGTCTCTTCACAGGCTACCTGTCAGAATGCAAGGTTCCAAACAATGGAAGACCAGCAAAACCGTGTTGTTGTACAAAAAGGGAGACCTCCACGACATTGGCAACTATCGCCCAATCTGCCTGCTGTCCGTCGTAAATAAACTCTTTACTAGAGTCATTCTCAACAGGATGGACAGAACATTGGACGAGGTACAGCCATGCGAGGAAGCAGGGTTCCGAAAAGGATTCAGTACGATAGACCACATACACACAATAACGAGGCTCATCGAACTATCACGAGAGTATAAAAGACCGCTCTGTCTCACTTTCATCGACTTGAGGAAAGCCTTTGACTCCGTTGAGACAGAAGCGGTTATAGAAGCTCTGGGAAACCAGGGCGTCGCTACCCAAACACCACTCCTTCGTGAGCTATAGAAGAATTTCACGAATAGAATACCGAATCGCCATTTTACAACGCAATTAAAATGAACGTAAAGAGGGGTGTTCGACAAGGCGACACAATGTCGCCAAAACTTTTCACATCGAGCCTCGAAGCCGTTATGCGAAAATTGGAATAGGACAATGAAAGAGTGAAAAATGATGGTCGGCAACTGCACCATCTTCGCTTTGCTGATGATATCGTCCTTATAACATCAAACATCAGTCAGGCGGAACGAATGCTTGCCGACATTGACCGAGTATGTGGAAGTATTGGTCTTCGACTATACATGACGAAAACGGTATTCATGAAAACGGATCGGTCTCAAAGGCCCCATTTAAGCTCAACGGAACAAATATCTCCGAATGCAACAGTTATGTGTACCTAGAAGAACTCGAGAACTCAACATGATGAATGACGTAGCTCCATAGCTGAGCAGGAGGAAGAGAGCAGCTTAGGGAGCTTTTAAGAGCATCGAGGATGTAGTGAAGAGGATGAAGAACACTCGACTCCGTGCCCACACTTTTGACTCAACGATGCTTCCTGCATTAACATACGCATCAGAGACCTGATCGCTACGTAGGCAGGATGAAAGAACACTCAGCGAAAGGGCGATGCTAGGAGTGTCGCGTGTCACGCAAGTGAGAGAGGGAATACGAAGCTCGGACCTACGTCAACGATCGAAAATTAGAGACGCCGTCCTTTACGCCAAAATGTCAAAAATAAGGTGGGCCGGGCACGTGATGCGACGAAATGGCAACCGATGGACAAGAGCCGCCACGGATTGGATTCCTCGGGATGTCAAGCGCACAACAGGAAGACCACCGACCCGATTCTTCAGAGTTCTTTACAAACACGCTGAACGAATGGTATGATGCTCAACGTGTCCCTAGAGCGAGCAGAACCCTTTGGACCACTCTTGCACGCGACAGGGACAGATGGAGGAATTACTGGCGCCCGCTTGATTCAATCGAAGATCAACGGGAATACAGGTGATACAGTTGAACTGGATGTTAAATTGTATGTTCAAATAAACGCTTGTGTTATGTCGGCCGAAGAGAACTGAACTTTTTCGAATTGTTCAACGAGTGTAAAAAATACAATTCATAAGCCACAGAAACATCCAGTGTTTCTCATATGCGAAGAAAGTAAAGAGAGGTACATAGAAGGACAAAGATGACTTCAGTGGTGGAGCAATATGATGCATCACGACACTTGGATTATCGAGAACAGATTTTGCAATGGACTGCAGCTTCTGGGAGAATGAACAGAACTTTAAGAATTTTTGGAGTACTTCTAATATCTCGTTGTGAAAGTAAAATGGCTTGGGCAGGCGACGAATCAGAATCGAGGGTACCAACATCTTTTGAAGAGATGAACATATTTATTAGACTGTGCCTTCACATAACAACTGTTAACACTACTAAGAGGAATTCCAAACTTCGCTTATGTATTCCATCCTCTTGAATCCCAAATCCCATCAAGAGATAAATTTGAAAATCTGTCTTACTTAGCTTACAATGAAAGTAGAACTGGAGACTTTTAAAATGTCTTCTAAACAATATGCGAATTGCTAACTTTGCTTCAGTAGAGAAAATTTCCTGTTTGAAAACCTCTCTAGGACGCTGGAAAGATTGCACAAGCTCAAAGAGTTTTCAAATTGGTGAGTAGAAGCTCCTTAGGTAAAGGATTAACTATTCGGCTTTGATTAGACCATGAAGGAAGTGGCATGTGGTCGATTCCATCAACCATCATAGGAATGATTGAATGCGTATCTGGCCTATACACTAGCCAAAGGTGGCCCAATGATGTTTCAAGTTAGTGCTTTTATCCTTCCAAACAAGTTTTAACCAACTCGTCATCCACGGAGAGATGAAGGCATGGTGACCTTAGATGAAGGGATCGAACCTTTGTTCGATACAGTGCATATTGCAAATTCACCTCTAATCACTGCTCTACACCAGCCCCTCCTGAGGTTATATATATGTATATATATTATAAATATATAAATGTTATATGTATATATGTTTGTATATATGTTTGTTTGTATGTATATATACATATATACAAACTCCACAAGTATATATATAAATGGTATACCAAAAGGTTCAAAAGTTGATGGCAAAACGTTTAGGTTATACGAGTTGTTACGATAGAGTCGAGTATCTCTAATGTCTTCAATGATAAAACATATGGAATCATAATAATAAGCTGGTACTCTTAGTTTCCTTCTTCTTAGAACAGTTCCGTCGCGAAAAGAACTAACCCGTTTGCAAAAAAATTTTGCAAACTTTAATTTGTACAAAATAAGCTTCTCAGGCGACGCGTGATATAACGTCTGCATCGGGAAGCTGTATAGATTAAATATATGGAGAAGAGCAATAAAAAAGTAGTGGGTGGGCGAGCAAAATAAAGAGCTGAAAGGAAAATGAATCATGCTAAATAGAACGATAGCAAAATAAAGTCAAAGAACAACCGTCAATGTGGCAGAAACCTTTGAAACCATTTCATTGTCAGGAACAATTGTCTTATTCATATCTGTAGTTTTATCCTGAACAGAATATGTTAGCCTTGAAAATAAATCAGGACGACAGCCTTTACAGAAACACTTGAAACTTAACCTACCAAAGCATTTTCTGCCACAGCGAATCCAGCCTAAACTACAAATATATTGCGCAATGTTATTGCGGCAACTATAAAAGACAGCTCCTACCATGATTCCACCACTGCTACATGATTTAGTGGAAGAGAGATTACGCGAGGTACACGGCAATGATGGTTTACTTAAATAGAGCAGTGTGAATGCACCATTTTTTACTAATTAAGATATATGCACTGACATATATGAAACCGGAGGCGCAAAAAGGTGATTATGAGCTTTTCGTGGCTTCACTCGACTTTTTCTATGCTCTTCCAACACCTTCATTAACGATTCTGTGGAAGCACCAGAGGGTTGTTTCTGAAAAATTTTTCGTTTTAATTCTGGAAAGGTGTCCGACTAATAAGAAACATTTTCATAAACGGGTTAAAAGATTCGATATTAGAGATAATTCCACCGTTCTTCCAAGAACTCAAACACCGCGATCTCTTTTTTAACGAATAAATAACTGAGAAAAACTATTCTGTTTTTCATGCCAGGGTTATCAATGTTTCGCAAGAATTTACTAACCTAACTTATGTGTAATAGTCACTTTTAAATATACTTCTTGCTTAAGTTAAGACAATAAATACTCGTTTCAGAATTTTTGATTATCGAAGATACACTCTTCGTTAGGATCAAAGGTATACCTTTAAAACCTCTTGAATTGTCCTTATACTTAAATGAAGCGATCCCGTGGTTTCCGCAACAGAGTGCTCATCAAGTGTAGATGAAGCTAAAAAGAAAAAACAACTCTATACACATAAAAGGAACCCGAACTAAAGCCAATTTTTCCATGTAAATTACCTTCAGGCAGGATCAGAGATATACCATGGAATTCTTTAGCAAGATCATGATGTCGAGATGTAGCTTTGGCTATTAAGGCTGAAAAACATATATATGTATATATACACATATATGTATATATATGCATATATATATGTATATACACATGTATGTACGTGTGCATACGTATATATATATATATATATATATATATATATAATATGTAAAAGAGTGAATATGCAGTGGATGGCTATAGAATTAATATGAAAATGCAGTAACACACAAATAGGAGTGCTCGTTTGTACGACTCCTGAAGATGAAACAGAAGGGTTTGTCGGTTCGTTGGTCCTTTCGTCAACGGATTGTTGAACATTGTCATATTCATGCAATTCCTTTTCATCAACTAAATTAAAAAAAAAAGTATTACACAATGACATCACGACATGGTAGATTGCAGAGGAAATTCTACTAGTACCTCGTTAATTAGTATACAACAATTCTAGTGCAAACTCACAGTTTGATTCACGATCTGAAAGCGGGGCATCGTCGAAACTCTGATCATCGAATCTGTCTTCCACTATCTCTTCATCACCCGCAATGCTAGACATTTTGGAAGTGTCTGAAGGTATTAAAGAGAACAACAAATAAAAAAATATATTTGGAATGCATACTGACTCTAGCAACGGTCATCCAGATTAAACGTTAAAAATCCACTAACATTAACGGAACAGTAAAACTCAAACACAATAGAGAAACCATTAAGAAAATCGATATATTATTTCTGAGTAATCGATATCGAAATTTCAAAATGATAAATATGAATTTTTGAATTCCAAAAAACCTACGAGGAGCACCAAGTTGAGCGAGAGTATATTTACGAGGTAGAGAACTCATTTGAGACCACTGAGATGACGGTTTACTTTTATATCAGCGAAATCAAGAAAACAACACGTACATATCTTTTACACATCTATTCGTGAAATGAAAAACATGATAACCAGCTAGAAATGGATAGAAATCAACACGTCACTATAAAATCCCTATGACCGCCAGCAGGCAGTTTCCACCGCTTCTTAATTGTTGATTTGTGCTTAGGAAAGCATTCATTATGATTATGAATGTCAATAATAGTGTCTCCTACAGTTTATTTATTCGATATTGCGCGACGATTTAAAAAAAATATTGTAGATCTCGTCGAACTGTGCGAGAGAACTATAAAATGTTAAGAGTTCCGGCTTATTGCAACTGTCAAGCACTATATTATATTGGAAAATGAAAATAAATAAGTTGCGAACTTCAATGTTATTCCACTATTTGAAAAATTAAGTATATTATGCAATTTGTTCAGTAATCATTATTAACACTTCCGTAACGAAACTGTATTTTCGATAACAGACTATAATTTCTTCATTAATATAGTAAGGGAATTGGGAAGTCTACATACCAATAAAAACAACTTTACTCTACCATTCCAAGTGTAATGTAAATCTATTACAAATGAAGCAAAACATTCCAAAAAAATGAAACCAAATCTAAATTTTTTCAAACTTTTCAAATAAGCGCGGTAGCCGCAAATACAAACGGAGCTACGAAAAATACGTCTATGCATTCTAGGGCGAAATATTGTGTTGTTGAATTGAACAGCTTTTGTATTGGAGATAAAGGCTTTCTCTCTGAAATGTGAAAAGAATATCATTGCCTTTAGAAAATAAGAATTTTAATTTGATGGGATATCTGTAGGCAAAAATCTATAGATTTCAATGGTTTTATTCCAAGTATTAAGGTTCAATACGAACCGACAATATATTAATTTAAAGTTAAAAGCGTTCATTATTTTCTCATTGAATGCACTGGATCAAATAAATCTCGAATGTAATGTGTTGAAAGTTAAAAGCAACCATTCAATCATCGTATGACTCCACATGACGACAGTATGACGCAGTGGTTAGAGGTGCCCTAAAATTCACGATTGATCTTTGGTTCGATTCCGGGCTTACTAAGTCGTCCATATCACTCTGGGATCGGAAAATTATTTAGACTCTTACTCTCTTACTTTTGTCAGGTATCGTAAGTTTGTATAAATTGAATATATATTCAACCATCTCAATGATGTCTGCTGAAGTCGAATGCATGGCGTATCGCCTCACGGATTGATCAACGACGATCCCTTTGATCCGTTATTTTATGTTTTATAACGTCATATAAGGACTTAAGTCATTGCATATTAACGCATGCCGAAAATCTGTACAACCCTCATTCGAGTGGTTTATAGAGGTTTTTTTCTTTGCACTCCTTAAAACTACTGGGTACTGGGGTTCGCATATTATTTGAAGAAGAACGACTATAAAAATACCAAGGGAAACATGTGTTTAAAGTAAACATCAATAAAACGCTCATTTTCTGTTAATATCTTTAGTACTTTAGTGCTTCGTAAATAACACTACCGAATAGTTTTTGCGCTTGATTAATTAATCTGCAGCTGTTAATAAGTAGGCAGCTAGGCTTTGAAATGACAGCCACCTGAGCCTTCTCCATAAGCAGCACAATCACGCGTGTTGTTTTTTTCAAATAATTGTCCTCGAATGAAGATTAGATCTGTGCTTGGAAATACACCTGCAAACATTTTGTAGAAATTCACAATTGCTTAGAAGTTAGGTAAATCTTAAAGGTTTAGAACATTAGGATTATGTCGAGTATTAAGTTGACATCACTGCAGTTTACAAGTTTCCCTACAGCCTCAATTCACCGCCATCTTCGTGGAATGATTCAAATCATCTGCAATCTGTAAATGAGCTCCTTTCATCAAAAATAACATGACAATAAATATAAATATATAAATATTATATGACGAGAGAACCGGCTGATCAAGGAGATTTAGAGTAAAGACTGTTAGTAGACTGAACCGGAAAGAGGCTATTTCGATTATATCTCAGTTCTTCATTAGTAATCTGTTGCCTTTCATCATCTTTAGTAATAAAGTTTTTGTATTATCTCTAGCAAAGCAAAGGTGTTACGAAATATTGCTAAGAAATGATGAAAACTGAAGCTAGATATTAGTTCACCTAACACGGTTGGTGATTATTAAATATTAGCTATACACTATTTTTGCAGGAAAATATAACAGGTTAAAAAAACACTGGAAGTAGTCCAAAACAGGAAACAATGCTTCTGTTCAATTGTGAACATAAAGATCTGAATCCAATTCTACTTGAGAAACACAGTGGTTCTACCACTTCTTTCTATTATATGAAGTTGATGTAGAGAAAGTTGTACTCTAATATTCTTAGTTCTACAATACCCATACCATGTCCTAAAATCTCCTCTAAAATTCTGCTTTTGCATCCCGACGTCAAAAATGTGGGCTGTTTCTTAGAAAGCCACATCTTAGCTCAGAGTAAGCTTTCTTAACCGTAATAAAAACCTTTAAAATTTACACATTTTTGCGAACGAGGCACATATCGGTTGCATAAAATTCTGCATTTTTGGAAGCGATGAAGTCATTGAATGCAGTTTAAGCCTTCGTTTGTTTCTGAAATTTTTACCGAACAGGAAGCTGTCGAGATGCTTGAAAAAGTCGTAGACGATAGATAAGAGATGCGGCAACTATGGTGAGTGAGGCAGGGTTTCGTGGCCCAGCTCCTTCGACCGTAGCAGGGGAATGACAGCGACTTTTATATTTTCCAAGGTAGAACTCGCCGTTACGATTTTTTTGAAACAAATGTCGCCCTGTGCATTCCTTGGCCTAATCCTCATTGCTGTTTTAAATACTCTATTCTGCAACAACGCCCGAGTTTGATCTCGTTTTCTCCTATTTTTTTCAAGCCGAATCCACACACAAATCCGTGGACCTTCGTAGATGGTGAATACGAGGAAACCAATAAGAGATGTGCTGGGACCCGCAGAACATCTGACGTCGGATCATGGAAGAACAACTTTGCTCCTGTTTTTCGCCCTAATCTTCGTCCATAATTCAAAATACTCCACGGAGATATGTGAAAAAATTCAACTCAGTTAATCCCAGACACATAGTTGGTGGCTAACTTATTAGAACTATGCCAAAAACGACTACGTTAGTAGATAGTGAAACGCTGAAGAAATGGATTTTTGGCTTCTGAATTGTCGGAATGATTTATATTTTTCAAATACAGGTAACCATACTCATGAATAAATCTATGAGTTTTTCTCAATGTGCATGGATTGTATTTTGCATGTCAACTGACCAGAAGGCTGAAATGAAGTGAGGTGGTAGAAATGGGACACCGTGTGAGGTAGATTCCAATAAATAAACCCGACTTGTAATAGGAGGAACTTGACAAGCTACACCTTTGTTAGGTCCTGCATTGCAATGACAAAGCTTGGCAAGCCTGCCGTGGATATCTTTTATCGCAGATATTGAAAACAAAAAGCCTCATACAAAAAAATCATTGTGCTCCTGGTGCTCATGGGGTGTGGAGAACAGATTAGTCGACTGTGTCAGAGATGAGCATAAACGGTTTCAATCAATTGATAAACCACAAAACTGATTGTAAAGGTAATGCAGCAAAAAATTATAAAAGATTGAGGAAATATTTGGATTATTTAGAGTAGATTGCCCAATTTCGCAACGCGAAAAGTTCACGTTTTTTTTCGCCATTTTTCTTAGTGATCTTGTTCTAATACTAACTTGTACTGATTCTGGGTGCGTACCTGTAGCGTAGTAGTTAGAGGTGCAATGGAATAAGCACTATCTGAGTGTTTGATCTGAGAGCCGATCTAATCAAGTCCTTCCTTCCTCTGGTAACGAGAAATTGGTGCCAGACTAGTCTGGGAGGATAAGGCCAGTGATTTCATACATTGCCAGGTAACCGGAACTCATTGCGTTCAATCACTTTTACAATGCCTGAAGTCGAATCCATGATGCATTGCTCAGAAAATCAACGATAGTGACCAATGCCGAATGGTTTGTCGATTGTCCTTCATTGATTTGGACTACTGAGATAATGTCGTTTCAAAATTTGACTTTTTTAACTTTCAATTGAACAGTGACGCAAAATCGTTGAAACTGGTTGCATTGAACTGCATTTGGTCAGAGAATTGCTAATGATCAATGGTTACAACGTTCGTTTCGGAATGTTTATTGATGGAGAAAAGCAGCTTGAGGATTACAAGGATCGCAGCTACCCTTATGATGACCAAGAGAAAAGACACATGAAGAAAACCCTGAAACACATTTGTGCGAAATTACGCTCGAAGAATTTTGCGGCCACTTGTCATGGATGTTATTGAGCACATGAAATCATAACGCATAAAATCCTGGGAAAATTACTACGGCAAGAATTAGTGTGCAGAAGTCGCTATAACGTACTAAAAATTGGAATATAGGATGTTGATGAAAGATCGGTAAAGACGGTTTCTACTACATAATTATTAGCAACGCGAATTGCAAGTGGTAGTGTAGAAGGACATGTTGGAGTTGGACATGTTTACTAATTTAAAGTGGGAATTACGGATTACTGCCACTTCAAAATCCTGGACAACTTCATTCGCACTAAACATCAATTCAGAAGCGACCAAACAGGCCTTTGACGACTTCAGACTAAAAAATCTTATCTTCTGCGTGGATGGAATGTCTAAACTTGTACAGTTTAAAAAAAAATTCAGTACTTATTAAGGCTTTCACTTTGGCCGATAAAGTTAATTTTTTTAACGATGTTGTAGTGGTGTTCAATTTTCTGCTCAAAATCGGATATTTATTGCTAAAATACGAACATGATCGGCGAAGTATCCGTTATTGAGGATAGGTTGAAAGAAAGCTAACGTTAAAAGTGCGAATAGTTCAGACCTTTGTGAGTAGATTTATTCTATTGGCTATCATTCTTTGACGAAAAAGTATACAGCGGAAAGAAGTGCTGGTAAGCAATATTTATGTTAAATCTAGCTTCACATATACGGAATGCTGCTTTGGAACAGTTATAGGTGTATAGTAAAATAAAGCACGCTGAGAGAAAGGCAAAGGGAGGGGCACGGATGGTGTAATGGATAACTGGTGACCCCCCGGAAAGGGCAATCATCTGGTTGGAAGTTCGCACCGCCCCGAAGTTTTGCAAATATCTCAGTGTCTTAGCGGTTATTTCGATTGATAATAACACTACCGATTAACAGAAATAGGTAGTTAAAAATGAAATTCAAAATTATAGGTGTGTTTAAATCTAGGCAAATTTTCATCTTTAAATTTTGACCCCAAATTAAGTAAAACACTAATCCAGCACAGTATCAAAATGGTGTCTTAATGGCATCTCTTAATGGGGTATATTTAAGGAAATATCAGCTTGAAAACTAAACTATATTTGGCACTCGACATTATTACTACATTAAATCCGAAGGCACTCGAAAAAGTCTCTTGCACGCTTTCTCGACGCTTTTCACCCGCTCGATGCTGATTTCTTCAAGTGTTGGATGGTCCAATTGTAGGTGAGGAAATCGAATGCTGTTTTCGGATGTTGACTGGTCATAGTGAATAGACATGTGTAGATAACATGGTAAACCCTGAAATTTTCGATTTTCACAGTTTGAATCCATTGATGCCAATGAATATGAACTGTATACTCCGTGTCGTCACTTTACTCTTTATATTCGTTTATGTAAAAATCACTCTTTTATATTCGATCACTTATTTTTAATTTCAAAAAGGAATATTATTTTGGACAAATAAGCAATACTTAGAAAACTAAGTATAAAAAATAAGGTATATCCATTTACCACGTCGCATTTAAAAAAAAAAAGAAGAGCAAGAGTAGAAAACGTGAAATATGTTAGTTTTTGTGACACTCTCCCTAGCTAAGATAAGTGCACGTTAAATGTAAGATGGCTTTAAAAAACAACCTTTTGAAGGATGCGAGTAATCCTAAATGCTTTATGCCAAGGATTAAAAGTCCGAATGACGACTGCAGAGATTTTCATGTGACACAAAGGTTTTGATTTAAAAAATTAGTACATAAAGGAGGCAACCAGATGATATTTTATTGTTTCTGGTATAATAAAAAGTGATTTCGCCTTTTATGGTCATTGTTTTTCCATGAGATAGCGATTTTTTACTGTGGAATTATACTTCTTGATTCTTCTTCTTTGAACGAGCACGAGGTTGTTAAGTTTATTATGAGGCTGACGTTTCGGCCGTATCGCCTTCTTCAGAGCCTGGAAAGGTCGACTGACAGCGATCTACCAAGCCAAACACGTCAATAACTCAAACAGAGAAACTCAAAAACCAAGTCCTAACCGCGTAAATAACATAGAATACTCACCACTTCTCTGCCTTCGACCAACCGCTAGGTTGTGTCTGCGGAAGAGGAATGAGGTATACTTCCTTCTAGAGTGCCCCTTTATCAGACTAGAAGATCAACCTGATATATTGTGCGAAATCACGTGTGATTAGGAGGCACTCTTCCTTGCGGTTCATGTTTGAAATTAATCCAAAATGCCTCAAGAACTTTGCGTGTCGATATGCTAGTTTCTTGCTCAAGAATATTAACCTTAACATCAAAATCCTCTCCGTTGTGTCTTTGTGTCCTATGCGTGCCTAGTGGAGTACTCGTTTTGCTTTTAAATTTTCCATCTAGGTGTTCTTCTATGCGGACACAAAGAGGTCTTCCCGTTTCGCCAATATATTCGTCTCCGCAAGTTTGCAAGAAATCAGGTACACTGTACCTGAGATCATGCAATCACCGTCTCTGCCCTGAGGGCAAATGCAAAATAATATAATAAATAAATATAAATAAATAAAATAATGTAATACAAATGCAAAATATTATACATTACATGTTTTACACATACATTACATGGACGATGCAAAATTTTTAATAACACCAGTTATTTATCTGTAAAAAGTGAACTACCAAAGTAGGAAAGTACTAGTAAGTTTTCTAAGGTGTGTGTACTTTTCATTTTAAGCTTATTTCACTTTAAAACATTCATCATGCCATCTCATTGTGTCATTGGCCTTTTATGTCAAGAAAGTGATTTGGATGTCCGATGGCAAATCTCCATTTTGCTGACGTATGACAATGTGACAATTCATTGTGACAGCTTTCTACCAGTACATCTCACATAAGAGATCCAAGAACAAAACCAAGTTCTTCAGAATTCACAAGTTATTCAGGATGTACTGAATTTTAGTGCAGATGTAGTGCATTCCATAATGATGTACTTTATGTACGAATTTCTAAATAAGAGAAGGCATTTGTACACCGATAGTGTTGGTATACAAGTATTCCTTTGGCTGAGGACTTACTGCATAGAAGGACCTATCTTATGGGCTGTATTATAATATCGCATATATGTATGTTCTCGAACAGTAAGGGTCTAAACCAGCAATAAAAATTGGTGGTAATAAGAATTAATAATTGTTTCCAAACAGAAAATCTTCTCACCCCTAATGTCTGAACAGTCTGAAGAAGAATTCTCAAAGAACTGCAATGATGCTGTTATGTATCCAAATTATTTCCAATAATTTCACTGTCGTGAAAAGAAACACAGTAAGTTAGAACATTTATCATTACTGATTTATTATTACATCATAGTGAAAAGCTGTCCTAAGGTAATGAACCTCAATGTCTAAACAAGGGAATATCTGCGTTTTCTCATTGGCCATAATCTGTAGTGCATATTCTCTTAAAAAGCAATACACTCTTGTCCCAAATTGAGCTGCTCTAAATGGAGGTTTTTTATAAATTATTAGGAGAGAGAACAGTTTTCGAAGAGCTATTCCGGACATACGATTTACGTCGAATTTTCTTTTCTAGTGATTTCAAGAAGTGCGGTAAGAAAACCTCTGGGAATCTTTCAAGGGGTGTATACCGATATTGGTACACATGGCGTTTTTGTGTTAAGGAAGCGAACCGAAAAGCTATATTCTAGGCAGCAGAATCCATTCAATTTATTCATTAGATTTCATAGAGTACTATTAAAATTAGGAATTGATAACACATTAGAAGTGATACTGTTCAGCAAAAGAAAGGTATTGGTTCGATCATACACGAGGACCATTAAGCCTATCATCCCTCCGGAGTCGGGTCGGAGAATTGGTACCAGACTTGTTCAGGACCAATTGGCTTCTTCAAATCCGCATAACTGGCGACTACTTAAGGGTTGAACAACAATTGTTTAATTTCCAATTATGAAGTAGTATAAGTATCAATATCCTTCATATTTTTACCCAGATGTCTCTTTAGTAAATTCCAGAAGATTACACTTTCCTAACCATTTAACAACATAATAACCTTACTGGTTCAATGCGGCACCAGACCAACGAAGCCCTTAAACCTTGAATTTGGTTTGTAACATTGTTGTCGAGCAGTTCGTCTGTTAACAAATCGGAAGATTCAAATCGCTGCTCTCATGAAAACAATCTCAGGTGATAAAATAACGATGGATTGTAGACGATTTATTTATAAAGGTCATAATTTACTTTTAAAATGATATAATCCTGATCAAACACAACATGGCTACTCTGAAAAAAGGAACAGTTGGAATCTACTAATTCTACCAACGAGACACTTTTCTTTTGTTCGCATAGCATTTTGACGTCTTGAAATCGACGATTTTCCTGAAAACGTTTTCAGCAGCGGTCTAGTTGTTAAAGACTTCTTAGTAGTAGTAGCTTTCGAGATTCCTGCGAAAAAATGGTAATCGGTTAGCCAGAGATCCGATGTGAAATGATTCGTATGTGAGCGTTACGTAAATCTATTAGTCGAGAATCTACAGCGTTACAGGTACCAGATTTTGTCGAGGATTTTTGTACAAAAAAAAATGGCCGTTTCTGGTTGCCCTTTTTAAAATGTGTGGCAAATTTGATCTAATTGTCCAAAGCCATATAACATGGATCTAAAAAGCGACAATGTTGCTAATTTCAAAACAATTTCCACGTAAATTAGTTCTTTTATTAAGGCTAGCAAACGGATAAAAAGAATCGCGAAGAAATACCTTTCTAATATGTATCCACCCTACACACATAAATTAGTTGGGCATTTTAGATTCTTTCGAGTTTTTTCTTCGTTTCATTAAACCACAATATTATTTGACATCGGTCTCATCCTATGCACACTTTGGTTTTTTTATGTTTTTTTTTTCATCGATATTTCCGTTTTCTTGCCAAGTACGATAGATTGTTGTGGTTTTTGTTATTATTTGAAAAATAAAGGACAATCAATCAGTGCTGACCAGTCTCGCGCTATGCATTCGACTTCATCAAGCATTGTAGAGATTAATAAATGCATATATTTGCCAATAAAATGACTTTCGGTGGCCTACCGATCTATCACGTCAGTGTGTTTATCCTCTCAACCAAGTCTGGTACCAATATACCGATTCCAGCGGAATGGAAGGTTTAGTGTGCCTGGGTACGGGATCGAACCAAGGATTGTTGGAAAGCGTATTGCAGGCCACCTCTAACTACTACGCTACACGCGCACCATTAGTATTTAAATCAGGTGTATTGCAAATGCCATTTGAACACTTTCAACTATAGCAACACTCCACGAAAGTAGTGTATTGTAACCAATCAGGATTCTTTTTGAGATCAATTGAGAATTGTAGAACTATTTTATAATTTTCTGCGTTATTCGTTTCCATCTACACATGAGACTCTACCTATCTTTATTCATTTATTCACAGATAGGTCAGTGACTCCGTCATTGATTGCCAAATAAAATCATTACAAAATTCTTTCTGGTTGAAAGCCACAAGCCATATGACGTCTTACTTTCAAAGGAAAGGATCCTAGATAGTCGATCTCGCGCACGCTCCTCCTCCTTAGGTTGCAAAAGAATTCTTCATCAGTACTGTGCGATACGCTTGTTGAGTGTTCTCTACAATTTTTACACGAAGATTACCCTCTTCTGCATATCGTGAACTTTGAGTCACAACAACAGCAATCAGGATTCCGTCATGAAACCTGTTGTATGGACCACATCCAGGCCGTATTCAGGACCATAAGAGTATGTCGACAGCATCATTTGCCTCTTGAATTCACTTTTTTCAAATATGACATTACATTAAACGCATTTCCAGCGTTGGAACGAAATGTATCACAAAAACACAGCTTTTATATCACCCTCTAACCATACATCGTGAAAGAGATCCAGAGATCGAAATAAGAAATTAGAAAATCTCTAGTTAAATATAAGATTTGATCCCATCTATTGCAGCGTTTGGTCAGGAACAGCTACTTTGTAAGTAGATTTCTCGTGAAAAGTGTCTTCTGGTTGAAGGCTCCTCTCAAACGATGTTGAATAGCTCGAGGCCAATGATTGCCTTAGGCGAACTAGCTGGGAGCAAACCTACAAATAATACAGCTATGAAAACCAGACATTGCGAAAAATTACCGACTCACATATATAGTAGACATCCTCAGCTTCTGATCGAAAAGTCGCACGTCCTCTTTGGTAATGGGATGGTCTTCAGGAGGGCAGAATGATAACTCTTCACCAAGAAAAGCATCCGTAAAACGAATCCCTTCACACAGATGTGAAATGTCTTTCAATTTCTCGAAACTAAAACTTCGTGAGCTATAAAAAATGCAAGTAAGAAATATGTACAAAACTATTCTGAAATGACAGAGATACCTTTAAGAAAGTAAAAAATAGTGAAACGTAAGGATATGAAAACACCATATTCATGTCTCAAAAAAGAAGAATGAGGAGAAAGTAAATCAACCATCTTAGTCGTTGACGAGTGCGTTCTTCTCCTCAATATACCATCACTTGAAGCTCAGTAGCTGTTCGCTGTTGCTACAACAAAACTACTTTAAATGGATCTAATAAGTTTCGAAATCAAAAGGGAGTACAGAAATACAGGTATGCAAAAACGCCTACTGCTGTTGACGCAGTAGAGACAATTGAGTTCATTGAAGATATGGGAGAATGGAGACGTATGGAAACCAGCTTAAAAAGGCTAAAATAACTGTAGGCGATATTAAGCGCGTCAAAATTTTTTGAAAAGTTAGATGAGCGTTACGATAAATTTTTCTTCAGGATAAAATCATAATTATAAGTTTTAAGTGAATTTTGTTTACGACCACATATCTAAATGTGTTACTACAGAGGACATTTAAATGAAAATAAAAACAAGACGTAAGCAAAATAAATAACAGTGAATATCCTTTCCTTAGAGTCACCACGATCTATCACAATTCCAGGAGCTGGACGAATATCAGCAGGAATGTGTTCCAGAGCGCCAGATTCTGTAGTGGATAAAACGACTACACGGGAAAACGCTCGTCTAAAAGTTCAAGTTTTATAATGAATCATATAAGATATAATCACATACAGTGCTCTTCCAATAGCTTCTGAATCAACAACGGTTGTTAGTAACAAACCGGTTTCCTGAGTTTGTCAACGAAAATGAGAAAGTTGATTCATGAGAAGACTGTAAGATATAAGTTCCATTTCGTGAAATACGTAGGTCATCTCTGGCCTTCACTGTAACAACTGCAGCTCCACCCAGTCCTCGAACCGGCATCTTAAAAGAAATAATACTTTATGTAGAAGTGTATTAGAAAAGTAGAAAGAAAAATTAAGAGTTTATTTCATCTGAAAGTAACCATAAAAATGAAATTAACACCATTGAAGTTACACAACAAAGATTTAAGAAAAGAAAAGAAACAATGAAACATTATCTATAAATAAAAGCTTATAAGAAAAAAAAGAATACCCTATAGTTCACTTGAGGTCCACCTCCTCCCTCCACCGCAATCAGAAGATTTGTATAGAATCGAGCATTCTGAGACGGGGAAAATTCAATTCGAAGCGGAACAGTACGACGTGCATCCAGAAGTAAGATTTGGCTGTCCAAGAGCTGCAACCAATATGGTCGTTCTTCATTAGAGCATTGAATAGTGATAGGAAAGATTTTAGAAAATAACTAGTGTACAGTAAAAGGTGGTCCAGAATGACTGAGCTTCGCCCTTATTTGAAGAGAGGTATCTGTACGATTGGTAACATCAACGTTCGAAACAGCTGTATCTCCAATAGCTACGAAACCGAACGCTACTTCGAGTTGAGGGATATAAAGCACAGACCTAAATCTCAATTTTCAGAAAATAAAGCTGTCATAAAATTCTTATTGGTAAGTGAAAAAAAACCTCCGCGTCGGATTAGAAGTCAGTTGTGAAAAGCATGGAACCATAGCGTTTGTAGATAAAGAGCTAGATGATCTTGCAGAGGAATGCGGTCGAGAGCTCAACTAAAGATATATTCGTCAACTTCATTCACTCGCACGTCATTAGGTTGTATGGGGCATACGAAAGAAGTGAATAACGACCAAAAACAGCTACGAGCCGCTCTCTGGGGAACTTAGCAAACCTATTAGTTGCCTTACCGACATTTGAAGAGTATACGTGGACTTACTTCTTCAAGCTCTGAAGTGTCTCACCACTTCTTCCCAATCATAGAATCAACCAGTATACACAGAATCAAGAATGATTATGACTAATGTATGTTGTGTGCAAACCATCCCAGCACAACAGATATAGGAATTATATCTCTGATCATAAAAAATACATAGTTGGTTTTGGCTTACATTTACTCACAAACAGCAATAGGACGCAACATATAGTACTATGCAGCTAACGGAGTGAAGTGTCATCATAGAGATATGCGTACAATTAGCAAAATATGTATGAAAAACAGCTTGAATAGCTAATAAACAAGCAAACAACAACACGGAAGTTGATGAGAGCGAACACAAAAATTTATACACAAATACTAATTGTTTACTTATTATACATAGAGTGCTTGCTAATTAGATCCTACTTGCCTAGCTTTCCCTTTATTGCTTTCGTAGCCTTATAACCCTAATCCAAGGATGCAAAATGGATTGTATACGGGGTTTGAATGCAACTTTACAATCATTCTTCTATTCATTATAAATGGCCCAGAAAGATATCAGAGAGACAGAATAAGATGCAAGAGAGCTTTAAGGTGAACATTGGGATGGCTGACAATAATGATTGTGGCTTAAGCCACCCAGTTGTAGTTGCAACTTCAAAAGATTTGTACGTTTGTATTTTATAGAATAACACACGCAAACGTCGCGATGCTCGAAAAGGATCACCACCAGGAACGAATATTGTAAGAGAAAGAGGAACTATTAAAATCATAAAAGCAAAAAAACCGCCTCACAACGCACCTCTCCCTCGCATGAAACCTTCCCTTGATTACAAGCAGCACCATGATCCATTTTCTAAAATGTATACATTAGGAAATAAAAAAAAGAAAATCAAAAAGAAACCGAGAAGGAAATAATATTCAAATGAATGTTGGCGGTACCATTCGCTTCGGAGTAGAGTCTTCACCATGTAAAGCATTTTGAGAGGTGAATTTTTAGCCAGATATATTTCCAGTTCGTCTTGATCTAATCTCTTTTTTAACCCACCTAAGACAACGTGTACAACGTCTAAATTTTTGTGTCAAGCCCATGGAACAACGTATAATTTCTCATCTCTCACGCAACGAATAATATGTGACTCATGATTTTCACTGTAGTTTCGCAATAGCCCGCCCCTTATTTGTGTATTCGGCTCTACAATTTGGCTTATCTATTTAGTTTTCCATGTTTCTATTGAAATGCGTTGCTGTCGCCTTTGGCGGTCGATTTTGCAACACATGTAGTATATTTCTCCAATTTTATACAACATTTACAACTATCCACTTTAAAGAAAAGTATTTATCGCCTAGGAACCCTATAATAAACGAGGCTTGGCTCGATCTCGCGCTCCAAACAAACCGAACTCTCCATCCTTTGAGATCAGGAAAGTGGTTCCAAAAAAAAACATTACCTGGAAACATCGGTAGGCCACGCAAGATCGTATAGGGCAAATATTTTACCTGTTCGAGGCTCAGCGTAATAGATTGTAAATCCCAAAGTTATTGACCAACGCCAAAAACTCTACCCTCTTATAAATTCAGTACTACAACTATGATTCTTAAAAGAGATTTCAAATGAAAAACAACCAATTGCTGGTAATAACTGGATGTTCCACGGATTTCCACTCACTGAGGTTTTTCCTCACTGATGGATCTCGAGCCGGTTAGTCGTGAGGCTACGTGGCGCGTCCCCAGGTGGCGGATAGGGGGTCAAACGCGAACCAAAAGCGACCTTGTGCTTCCCAGAGCAGCAGGTGGATCAAAGGGATGAACGCTCTTTTTCTGCTGCGCAGATCTGGCAGTGCAAATTGTATTCTACAAGTCAATTCGGCCAAAAGCCTGCAAGCAAGTGACTAGGAAGTACATGGGAGGCGGTTAGGAGTCCTGTCCACTCAACTCCAATGAACTCTGGGAAAGACTGGCAAGCTACTCATTAGTATATTCAGCCCCCATGGTTAGAGCCCGGCAAGCTACCCCGTGGGTACAAAAGATGCCAAACAGAGTAAAATAAATGAGAGTCATTCCCCTGACCACGAAAGAGCCCCCGATAAGGCAGCGTTGGGTAGGACGAGTACGGAGAGGCTGCTACAATCTCAGGGCTATCTGGGCTACCTAAATGTGATAGGACTAAGGTGACGATCTGTACCTACAACGCAAGATCGCTTGCATCTGAGTCCGCTGTTGAGGACTTGCTGATGCAGGCCAGAAAGATCAGATACGACGACATCGGACTGGCTGAGACGAGGAGACATCATTCCTTTAACGCCGTTTATGATCCTGGAAAAGAACTCTTCCTTGGAACATGCGACAATAGAGGAGTTGGAGGCGTTGGTGTCCTCGTCAACACGAGTTTGGCCATGAACATCGAATCGTTTAAACAACTAACAACCCGAATCGGACGGTTAAGGTTGAAGAGATGTGGGCCTATGCCGGCTCTAATTATCTACGTCGTCTACGCAGCTACCTCAAGCTACGACGAAGATGAGGTCGAAGCGTTTTATATGGACTTGGAGAAGTTCTACAGAGAAGATCATACCTCCTTCAAAGTAATAATTGGCGACTTCAACGCTAAGATTGGACCGAACAGGGAGAGAGGCTATCCGAGTTTATCATGACGACCAAGACAATCCATGGTAACTCACAGTTCCAAAAGCCCCTCTCTCAACGCTGGACGTGGGAATCCCCCAATGGAGAGTACCATAGTGAAATAGACCACATCATAGTAAACCGAAGATTTTGCATAACCGATTTGGGTGTGCAAATGCACTGGCTCGTCTCTTCACAGGCTACGTGTAAGAATGCAAGGTTCCAAACAATGGAAGACCA
>NW_028294310.1:0-49000 GCF_964341445.2 Mesoplodon mirus | reverse complement strand
TGTGATGACAATGTCCTGGAGCATTGTGATGAGAAAACCATGGAGCCTTGTGATGACAAGTCTCATGGAGCATACTAATGAAAAGGGGCACGGAGCATTGTGATTACACGGGTCTTGGCACATTTTGATGACAAGGGCATGGATCATTGTGAGCAGAAGGCCAAGGAGCATTCTGATGACATGTGTCATTGAGCTTTGTGATGACAAGTGCATGGAGCATTGTGATTACAGGGGTCTTGGAGCATTGTGATGAAAAGGCATGGATCATTGTGATGAAAAATGCATGGAGGCTTGTCATGACAGAGTTCAAGGAGCATACAGACAACAAGTGTCAGGGAGCATTTTGATGACAAGTGTATTGAGGATTGTGATGACAAAAGTCATGGAGCATTGTGATGAGAAACCATGGATAACTGTGATGACGAGCGTCATCGGGCATTGTGATGACAAGTGTTATGGAATATTGTGATCACAAGGGTTTGGAACATTGTTATTACAGAGGTCATGGAGCATTTTGATTTCATTGTGATGACAATAGCATGAAGCATGATGATGGTCATTGTGCATTGTGATGACAGGATTCATGGATCATTGAGATGAAAAGGGGCATAGTGCATTGTGATTACAGCGGTCTTGGAACATTGTGATGAGAAGGGTCATGGAGCCTTGTGATGACAAGGCCATGGAACATCGTGATGGCAGGGGTCATGGAGCATTGTTATGACAGGTTTAATGGAGCACGGTGATTGTAAGGGCATGGAGAATTGTGATGAGAAGGCCATCGATCATTCTGATGACATGTGTCATGGAGCTTTATGAAGAAAAGTGCATGGAGCAATGTGATGAGAGCGTTCATGGAGCAGTGTGATGACAATGACATGGAACATTGTGATGCCAAGGGTCATGGATATTTGTGACGACAAAGGTCAGGGAGCATTTTGATGGCAAGGGCGCTGTGCATTTTGATGACAAGGGCAGGGATCATTGTGATGACAGGGTCATGGAGCAATTTAATGAAAAGTGTCATGGAACATTTTGATGACAGGTGTTATGGAACATTGTGATGTCAGGGGTCATGGAGCATTTTGATGAAAAGGGTCATGGAGCATTTTGATGACAGGTGTTATGGAACATTGTGATGTCATGGGTCATCGTACATTGTGATGATAAGTGCATGTAGCATTGTGATGACAGGAGTCATGGAAAATTGTGATGATAGGGGTGAGGGAGTATTGTGACAAATAGTGATGTAGCATTGTGATATCAGTGGTGAGAGAACATTTTGATGAGAAGTGCATGGAGCATTGTGATGACAAGCTTTATGGAGCACTGTGATGACAAGATGGTGGAGCACTGTGATGACAAGAGCATGGTGCATTGTGATGACGTGTCATGGAGCATTGTGCTGACAAGCGCCTGGAACATTGTGATGGCAAGGGTCATGGAGCATTGTGCTGAGAAAGGCAGAGAGCATTTTGATGACAAGGGTCAAAGAACATTGAGATGAAAAGTTCATGAAGCATTGTGGTTAAAATGGTAACAGAGACTGTTGATGACGAGGGCATGGACCATTGTGATCACAAAGGTCATGAAGCATTGTGATGACTGGAGTCACGGAGCATTGTGATGACAGGGGTCATGGAGCATTGTGACAACAATGGCATGAAGCATTGTGATCCCAAGGGCATGGAACGCTGGTCTAATAAGTTTCATGAATTATTGCGATGAGAGTTGGAATGGCGCATTGTGATGACAAGGGCATGGAGCATTGTGATGACCAGGTCATGCAGTATGGTGAAGACAGGTGTCAGGGAGCATTGTGATGACATATATAATGACCCATTGTGATGACAATGGCATGGAGCATTGTGATGCCAAGTGTCATGGAGGATTCTGATGACAAAGGTAATGGAGCATTGTGATGACAATGGCTTGGAGCATTGTGATGACAAGGGTCAGGGAGCATTGTGCTGACAAGTGCATGGAGATTTGTGATGACACGGGTCATGGAGCATTCTGATGACAAGCTTTTGGAGTATTCTGATGACAATGCAATGGAGCATTGTGATGTAAACGGCATGGGGCATTGTGATGAAAAGGCATGGAGCCTTTTCGTGACAGGGTTCAAGGAGCATTCTGACGACAAGGGTCTCGGAGCATTGTGATGACAAGTGTATTGAGCATTGTGATGAAAAAGGTCATGGAGCATTGTGATGAAAAGAGCATGGAGTATTGTGATGACAGGCGTCATGGAGCGTTGTGATGACAAGTGTTATGGAACATTGTGATCACAAGAGTTTGGAGCATTGTGATGACAGAGGTCATGGATCATTTTGATTTCAAGGAGCATGGAGCATTGTGATGACAAGGGCATAAAGCAATGTGATCTCAAGGTTCATGGAGGATTGTGATGACAATGGAAATGGAGTATTGTGATGACAAGCACATAGAGCATTGTAATGACAAGGTCATGTAGCATTTTGTTGACAAAGGCATGGAGCATTGTGATGACAGGTGTCATGGAGCACTGTGATGACAAGCGTCACAGATCATTGTGTATACAGGGTTTTGGAGCATTGGGATGACAAGGGCATGGATCATTGTGATGACAAGTGTCATGGAGCATTGTGAGGACTAGGGAATGGAGCATTGTGATGACAAGAGTCTCGGATCATTGTGTTGTCAGGTGTCATGGAGTGTTGTGATGACAGTGGTCATGGAGAATTGTGATGATATTGGTCATGGTGCATTGCGATGACAAGGGAATGGAGCATGGTGATGACAATGTCCTGGAGCATTGTGATAAGAAGACCATGGAGACTTTTGATGAGAAGTCTCATGGAGCATTCTGTTGAAAAGGGGCATGGAGCATTGTGATTAAAGGGGTCTTGGAGCATTGTGATGACAAGGGCATGAATCATGGTGATGAGAAGTCCTTGGAGCATTCTGATGACATGCGTCATGGAGCTTTGTGTTGACAAGGGTAGGAAGCATTGTGATTACAGGGATCTTGGAGCATTGTGATGAAAAGGGCATGGATTATTGTGATGAAAAAGGCATGGAGCCTTGTAATGACATGGTTCAAGGCGCATACTGACGACAACTGTCATGGAGCATTGTGATGACAAGTGTTTTGAGCATTGTGATGACAAAGATCATGGAACATTGTGATGAGAAGTCCATGGATAATTGTGATGACGAGCGTCATGGGGCATTGTGATGACAAGTTTCATGGAGACTTGTGATGACAAGGCCGTGTAACATTTTGATGGCAGGGGTCATGGAGCATTGTTATGACAGGGGTAATGGAGCATTTTGATGAGAAGGGCATGGAACATTGGTCTGAAATATTTCATGGAGTATTGTGATGAGAGTGGCATGGTGCATTGTGATGACAAGGGCACGGAACCCTGTGATACATGGGTCATGGGTAAAGGAGCTTTGTGATGAAAAATCATAGAGCATTGTGATGACAAGGGCATGGAGCATTGTGATGACTGGGACATGGAGCATTGTTATGACCGGGGCATGGAGCATTGGTCTGACAATTTTCATAGATTATTGTGATGACAGTGGACATAGTGCATGGTGATGACAATGGCATGGAGCATTGTGAAGAGAAGCTCATGGAGTATTGTGAAGACAGGTGTCAGGGAGCATTGGGATGACATATGTCATGGTCCATTTCGATGACAATGGCAGGGAGTTATGTGATGCCCAATGTAATGGAGGATTGTGATGACAAATATATAATGGAGCATTGTGATGACTAGGGCTTAGAGCATTATGATGACAAGGGCCATTGAGAATTTTCATGACAAAGTCGTGAAGCATTGTGATGACAAGATCCTGGAGCATTGTGATGAGAGAAACATGAGGCTTTGTGATGACAAGTCTCATGGAGCATACTGAAGAAAAAGGGCATGGAGCATTGTGATTACAGGGGTCTTGCCACATTGTGATGACAAGTGCATGGAGCATTGTGAGCAGAAGGCCAAGGAGCATTCTGATGACATGTGTCATTGAGCTTTGTGATGACAACGGCATGGAGCTTTGTGATGACAAGGGCATGGAGCATTGTGAGCAGAAGGCCAAGGAGCATTCTGATGACATGTGTCATTGAGCTTTGTGATGACAAAGGTTTGGAGCATTGTGATTACAGTGGTCTTGAAGCATTGTGATGAAAAGGGCAAGGATCATTGTGATGAAAAAGTCATGGAACCTTGTCATGACAGGTTTCAAGGAGCTTACATAAAACAAGTGTCAGGGAGAATTTTGAAGACAAGTGTATTGAGCATTGTGATGACAAAGGTCATGGAACATTCTGATGAGAAGACCATGGATAACTGTGATGACGAGCGTCATGGGTCATTGTGATGACAAGTGTTATAGAATATTGTGATCACAAGGGTTTTGAGCATTGTTATGACAGAGGTCATGGAGCATTTTGATTTCATTGTGATGACAATAGCATGAAGCATTATGATGATGGGCATGGTGCATTGTGATGACAGGATTCATGGATCATTGAAATGAAAAGGGGCATAGAGCATTGTGATTACAGTGTTCTTGGAGCATTGTGATGAGAAGGGTGATCGAGCCTTGTGATGACAAGGCCATGGAATATCGTGATGGCAGGGGTCATGGAGCATTGTTATGAGAGGGGTCATGGAGCATTGTGATGGCAAGGGCATGGAACATTGTGATGAGAAGGCCATGGAGAATTCTGATGACATGTGTCATGGAGCTTTGTGAAGATAAGTGCATGGAGCAATGTGATGAGAGTGTTCATGGAGCATTGTGATGAAAATGACATGGAGCATTGTGATGAGAAGGCCATGAAGCATTCTGATGACATGCGTCATGGAGCTTTGTGATGACAAGGGCATGGAGCATTGTGATTTCAGGGATCTTGGAGCTTTGTGATGAAAAGGGCATGGATTATTTTGATGACAAAGGCATGGAGCCTTGTCATGACAGGGTTCAAGGAGCATACTGATGACAAGAGTCAGGGAGCATTTTGATGACAAGTGTATTGAGCATTGTGATGACAAATATCATGGAGCATTGTGATGAGAAGGCCATGGATAATTGTGATGATGAGCGTCATGGGGTGTTGTGATGATAAGTGTTATGGAATATTGTGATCACAAGGGTTTGGAGCATTATGATGACAGAAGTCATGGAGAATATTGATTTCATTGTGATGACAATAGCCTGAAGCATTATGATGATGGGCATGGTGCATTGTGATGACAGGGTTCATGGAGCATTGAGATGAAAAGGGGCATGGAGCATTGTGTTTACAGGGGTCTTGGAGCATTGTGATGACAAGGTCATGGAGCATTGTGATGAGAAGGCCATGGAACATTCTGATGACATGCGTCATGGAGCTTTGTGATGACAAGGGCATGGAGCATTTTGATTACAGGGGCCTTCAGCATTGTGATGACAAGTGTCATGGAGCCTTGTGATTACTAGGCCGTGGAACATTGTGATGGCAGGTGTCATGGTGCATGGTTATGACAGAGGTAATGGAGCATTGTGATGAGAATGGCATGGAACATTGGTCTGAAATGTTTCATGGATTATTGTGATGAGAGTGGGCATGGAGCATTGTGATGACAAGGGTACGGAACACTATGATACATGGGTCATGCGGGATTGTAATGACAAGTGCCTGGAGCATTGTGATGAGAAGGGCATCGAGCATTGTGATGACAAGTGTCATGGAGCTTTGTGATGACAAGGGCATGGAGCAATGTGATGAGAGCGTTCATGGAGCATTGTGATGACAATTACATGGAGCATTGTGATGCCAAGGGTCATGGAGCTTTGTGATGACAAGTCATGGAGCATTTTGATGACAAGGGCATGTTGCATTGTGATGAGAAGGGAAGGGAGCATTTTGATGACCGGGTCATGCAGCAAATTGATGAAAAATGTAATGGAACATTTTTATGGCAGGGGTTATAGAACATTGTGATGTCAGGGGTCTTGGAGCTTTGGGATGAAAAGGGTCATGGAGCATTTTGATGACAGGGGTTATGGAACATTGTGATGTCAGGGGTCATGCAATATTGTGATGATAAAGGGATGTAGCATTGTGATGCCAGGGTCATGGAACATTGTGATTCCAGGGGTGAGTGTGTATTGTGATGACTAGTGATGGAACATTGTGATATCTATGGTGAGAGAGCATTTTGATGAGAATTTCATGGACCATTGTGATAACAAAATTTATGGAGCATTGCAATCATAAGGTTGTGGACACTTGTGATGAAATGTGCGTGGCACATTGTGATGACAATGATCATGGAGCATTGTTCTGACAAAGAATTGGAGCATTGTGATGACAAGGGTCACAGAGAATTGTGATGAAATGTTCATGGAGCATTGTGGTTACAAAGGTCACAGAGCCTTGTGATGACGCGGGCAGGGACCATTGTGATGACAAACGTTATGAAGCATTGTGATGACTGGGGTCATGGAGCATTGTGATGAAAGGGGTCATGGAGCATTGTGAGGACAAGGGCATGGAGCCTTGTGATGACAGGGGCATGGAGCATTGGTCTGACAAGTTTCATAGATTATTGTGATGACAGTGGGCATGGTGCATTGTGAGGACAAGGGTATGGATCATTGTGATGAGAAGGTCATGGAGTATTGTGAAGACAGGTTTCTGGGAGCATTGTGATGACATATGTCATGGTCCATTGCGATGACAATGGCATGGAGCATTGTGATGCCAAATGTAATGGAGGATTGTGATGACAAATATAATGGAGCATTGTGATGACTAGGGCTTGGAGCATTATGATGACAAGGGCCATTGAAAATTTTCATGACAAGGTCGTGAAGAATTGTGATGACAAGTCATGTAGCATTTTGCTGACAAAGGCATGGAGCATTGTGATGACAGGTGTCATGGAGCACTGTGATGAAAAGCATCACGGAGCCTTGTGAATACAGGGGTCATGGAGCATTGGGATGACAAGGGCATGGATCATTGTGATGAAAAGGGTCATGGAGCATTTGGCTGAAAATGTTCATGGATTATTGTGATGACAGGGGTCATGGATCACTATGATTACAGAGGACTTGGAGCATTGTGATTACAAGAGTCCCGGATCACTGTGTTGTCAGGTGTCATGGAGTGTTGTGATGACAGTGGTCATGGAGCATTGTGATGATATGGGTCATGGAGCATTGTGATGAGAATGTCATGGAGCATTTGGCTGAATATATTCATAGAGTATTGTGATGACAGGGGTCATGGAGAATTGTGATGACAAGGGAATGGAGCATGGTGATGACAATGTCCTGGAGCATTGTGATGAGAAGACCATGGAGACTTTTGATGAGAAGTCTCATGGAGCATTCTGATGAAAAGGGGCATGGAGCATTGTGATTACATGGGTCTTGGAGCATTGTGATGACAAGTGCATGGAGCATGGTGATGACAATGTCCTGGAGCATTGTGATGAGATGACCATGGAGAATTGTGATGACAAGTCTCATGGAGCATTCTGATGAAAAGGTGCATGGATCACTGTGACTACAGGGGTCTTGGAGCATTGTGATGACAAGGGCATGGAGCATTGTGAGGAGAAGGCCATGGAACATTCTGATGAAATGTGTCTTGGAGCATTGTGATGACAAGGTTCATGGAGCCTTGTGATGACAAGGCCGTGGAACCTTGTGATGGCACGGGTCATGGAGCATTGTTATGACAGAGGTAATGGAGCATTGTGATGAGAAGGGCATTGAGCATTGGTCTGAAATATTTCATGGATTATTGTGATGAGATTGGATATGGAGCATTGTGATGAGAACGGCACGGAACACTGTGATACTTGGGTCATGTACGATTGTAATGTCAAGGGCATGGAGCACTGTGATGAGAAGGGCATCGAGCATTGTGATGACAAGTGTCATAGAGCTTTGTGATGACAAGGGCATTGAGCAATGTGATGAGAGGGTTCATGGAGCATCGTGATGACAATGACATGGAGCATTGTGATGCCAACGGTCATGGAGTTTTTGATGACATAGTTCATGGAGCATTTTGATGACAAGTGTGTGGTGCATTGTGATGAGAATTGCAGGGAGCATTTTGATGACAGGGTCATGCAGCAATTTGATGAAAAGTGTAATGGAATATTTTGATGACAGGGGTTATAGAACATTGTGGTGCCAGGGTTCATGGAGCTTTCGATGAAAAGTGTCATGGAGCACTTTGATGACAGGGGTTATGGAACATTGTGATGTCAGGGGTCATGGAACATTGTGCTGATAAGGGGATATAGCATTGTGATGATAGGGGTCATGGAACATTGTGATAACAGGGGTGAGCGAGGATTGTGATGACTAGTGATGGAACATTGAGATATCTCATGAGAGAGAGCATATGGATGAGAAGTGCATGGAGCATTGTGATTACAAGGTTCATGGAGCATAGCGATGACAAGGTTGTGGATCATTGTGATGAAAAGCGCATGGCACATTGTGATGACAAGGGTCCTGGAGCATTGTACTGACACAGGCATGGAGCATTGTGATGACAAGGATCACGGAGCATTGTGATGAAAAGTTCATGGAGCATTGTGGTTACAATGGTCACAGAGCCTTGTGATGATGTGGGCATGGACCGTTGTCATGGCAAACGTTATGAAGCATTGTGATGACTGGAGTCACGGAACATTGTGATGAAAGGGGTCATGGAGCATTGTGATGACAAGGGCATGTAGCATTGTGATGACAGGGGCATGGAGCATTGGTCTGACAAGTTTCATAGATTATTGTGATGACAGTGGACATCGTGCATTGTGATGACAAGGGCATGGAGCATTGTGAAGACAAGGGAATGGAGTATTGTGAAGACAGGTGTCAGGGAGCATTGTGATGACATATGCCATGGTCCATTGCGATGACAATGGCATGGAGCATTGTGATGCCAAATGTAATGGAGGATGTGATGACAAATATAATGGAGCATTGTGATGACTAGGGCTTGGAGCATTATGATGACAAGGGCCATTGAGAATTTTCATGACAATGTCGTGAAGCATTGTGATGACAATGTTCTTGAGCATTGTGATGAGAAAACCATGGAGCCTTGTGATGACAAGTCTCATGGGGCATACTGATTAAAAGGGGTATGGAGCATTCTGATTACAGGGGTGTTGGAACTTTGTTATAACAAGGGCATGGAGCATTGTGATGACAAGGGCATGGAACATTGGTCTAATAAGTTTCATGGATTATTGTGATGACAGTAGGAATGGCGCATTGTGATGACAAGGGCATGGAGCATTGTGATGACCAGGTCATACAGTATTGTGAAGAGAGATATCAGGGAGCAATGTGATGACATTTGTAAGGGCCCATTGTGATGACAATGGCATGGAGCATTGTGATGCCAAGTGTCATGGAGGATTCTGATCACAAAGGTAATGGAGCATTGTGATGACAATGGCTTGGAGCATTGTGATGACCAGGTCATGCAGTATTGTGAAGAGAGTTATCAGGGAGCATTGTGATGACATATGTAATGGCCCATTGTGATGACAATGGCATGGAGCATTGTGATGCCAAGTGTCATGGAGGATTCTGGTGACAAAGGTAATGGAGCATTGTGATGACAGTGGCTTGGAGCATTGTGATGACAAGGGTCAGGGAGCATTGTGCTGACAAGTGCATGGAGCATTGTGAGGAGGAGGCCATGGAGCATACTGATGACATGCGTCATGGAGCTTTGTGATGACAAGGGCATGGAGCATTGTGATTACAGTGGTCTTGGAGCATTGTGATGAAAAGGGCATGGTTCATTGTGATGAAAAGGCATGGAGCCATGTCATTACATGTTTCAAGGAGCATACTGACGACAAGTGTCAGGGAGCATTGTGATGACAAGTGTATTGAGAATTGTGATGACAAAGATCATGGAGCATTGTGATGAGAGGACCATGGATAATTGTGATGAGGAGCGTCATAGGGTGTTGTGATGATAAGTGTTAAGGAACATTGTGATCACAAGGGTTTGGAGCATTATGATGACAGTGGTCATCGAGAAATTTGATATAATTGTGATGACAAGAGCCTGAAGCATTATGATGATGGGCATGGTGCATTTTGATTACAGGGTTCATGGAGCATTGAGATGAAAAGGGGCATGGAGCATTGTGATTACAGGGGTCTTGCAGCATCGTCATGACAAGGGCATGGAGCATTGTGATGAGAAGGCCATGGAATATTCTGATGGCATGTGTCATGGAGCTTTGTGAAGACAAGGGCATGGAGAATTCTGATTACAGGGGTCTTGGAGCATTGTGATGACAAGGGTCATGGAGCCTTGTGATGACAAGGCCATGGAACATTGTGATGGCACGGGTCATGGAGCCTTGTTATGACAGAGGTAATGGAGCATTGTGATGAGAAGAGCATTGAGCATTGGTCTGAAAAGTTTCATGGATTATTGTGATGAGAGTGGGCATGGAGCATTGTGATGACAAGGGCACGGAACACTGTTATGCATGGGTCATAGAGGATTGTAATGACAAGGGCATGGAGCATTGTGAGGAGACGGGCATCGAGCATTGTGATGACAAGTGTCATGGAGCTTTGTGATGACAAGGGCATGGAGACATGTGATGAGAGGGTTCATGGAGCATTGTGATGACAATGACATGGAGCATTGTGATGCCAAGTGTCATGGAGCTTTGTGATGACAAAGGTCATGGAGCATTTTGATGACAAGGGTGTGGTGCATTGTGATCAGAAGGGCAGGGAGCATTTTGATGACCGGGTCATGCAGCAATTTGAAGAAAAGTGTAATGGAACATTTTGATGGCAGGGTTTATAGAACATTGTGATGCCAGGGGTCTTGGAGCTTTGGGATGAAAAGGGTCATGGAGCATTTTGATGACAGTGGTTATGGATCATTGTGATGTCATGGGTCATGGAACATTGTGCTGATAATGGGATGTAGCATTGTGATGACAGGTGTCATGGAACATTGTAATAACATGGGTGAAAGAGGATTGTGATGACTAGTGATGGAACATTGTGATATCTCATGTGAGACAGCATTTGGATGAGAAGTGCATGGAGCATTGTGATTACAAGTTTTATGGAGCATAGCGATGACAAGGTTGTGGATCATTGTGATGAAAAGCGCATGGCACACTGTGATGACAAGGGTCATGGAGCATTGTTCTGAAAAACGCATGGAGCATTGTCATGACAAGGGTCACGGAGAATTGTGATGAAAAGTTCATGGAGCATTTTGGTTTCAAAGGTCACAGAGACTTGTGATGATGCAGGCATGGACCGTTGTGATGACAAACGTTATGAAGCATTGTGATGACTGGAGTCACGGAGCATTGTGATGACAGGGGTCATGGAGCATTGTGATGACAATGGCATGGAGCATTGTGATGACAGGGGCATGGAGCATTGGTCTGACAATTTTCATAGATTATTGTGATGACAGTGGGCATGGTGCATTGTGATGACAAGGGCATGGAGCATTTTGAAGACAAGGGAATAGAGTACTGTGAATACATGTGTCAGGGAGCATTGTGATGACATATGTCATGGTCCATTGCGATGACAATGGCATGGAGCATTGTGATGCCAAATGTAATGGAGGATTGTGATGACAAATATAATGGAACATTGTGATGACTAGGGATTGGAGCATTATGATGTGAAGGGCCATTGAGAATTTTCATGACAATGTCGTGAAGCAATGTGATGACAAGGTCCTGGAGCATTGTGATGAGAAAACCATGAAGCCTTGTGATTAAAAATCTCATGGATCATTCTGATGAAAAGGGACATGGAGCATTCTGACTACAGGGGTCTTGGAAAATTGTGATAACAAGGGCATGGAGCATTGTGATGACAAGGGCATGGAGCATTGGTCTAATAAGTTTCATGGATTATTGTGATGACAGTTGGAATGGCGCATTGTGATGACAAGGGCATGGAGCATTGTGATGACCAGGTCATGCAGTATTGTGAAGAGAGTTGTCAGGGAGCATTGTGATGACATATGTAATGGCCCATTGTGATGACAATGGCATGGAGCATTGTGATGCCAAGTGTTATGGAGGATTCTGATGACAAATGTAATGGAGCATTGTGATGACAATGTCTTGGAGCATTGTGATGACAAGGGTCAGGGAGCATTGTGTTGACAAGTGCATGGTGAATTGTGATGACAAGGGTCATGGAGCATTCTGATGACGAGCTTGTGGAGTATTTTGATGACAATGGCATGGAGCACTGTGATGAAAATGGCATGGGGCTTTGTGTTGAAAAATGCATGGAGCCTCTTCGTGACAGGGTTCAAGGAGCATTCTGACGATAAGTGTCAGGGAGCATTGTGATGACATGTATATTGAGAATTGTGATGACAAAGGTCATGGAGCATTGTGATGAAAAGGGCATGGAGTATTGTGATGACAGGCATCATGGTGCGTTGTGATGACAAGTGTTATGGAACATTGTGATCACAAGGGTTTGGAGCATTGTGATGAAAAAGGTCATGGATCATTTTGATTTCAAGGAGCATGGAGCATTTTGATGACAAGGGCATGAAGCAATGTGATCCCAAGGTTCATGGAGGATTGTGATGACAATGGTAATGGAGTATTGTGATGACAAGCACATAGAGCTTTGAAATGACAAGTTCATGTAGCATTTTGCTGACAAAGGCATGGAGCATTGTGATGACAGGTGTCATGGTGCACTGTGATGACAAGTGTCACGGAGCATTGTGAATACAGGGGTCATGGAGCATTGGGATGACAAGGGCACGGATCATTTTGATGACAAGGTTCATGGAGCAATATGCAGAAAATGTGCATGGAGTATTGTGATGACAGGTGTCATGGAGCATTGTGATTACAGGGTTGTTTGAGCATTGTGATGACAAGTGTCCCGGATCATTGTGTTGTCAGGTGTCATGGAGTGTTGTGATGACAGTAGTCATTGAGCATTTTGATGATATTGGTCATGGAGCATTGTGATGAGAAAGTCATGGAGCATTGGGCTGAAAATATTCATGGAGTATTGTGATGACCGGCGTCATGGAGCATTGTGATGACAAAGAAATGGAGCATTGTGATGACAAGTTCCTGGAGCACTGTGATGAGATGACCATGGAGACTTGAGATGACAAGTCTCATGGAGCATTCTAATGAAAAGTGGCATGGAGCATTGGTCTGACATGTTTCATAGATTATTGTGATGATAGTTGGCATGGTGCATTGTGATGACAAGGGCATTGAGCATTTTGAAGACAAGGGCATGGAGTATTGTGAAGACATGTGTCCGGGAGCATTGTGATGACATTTGTCATGGTCCATTGCGATGACAATGGCATGGAGCATTGTGATGCCTAATGTAATGGAGGATTGTGATGGCAAATATAATGGAGCATTGTGAAGACTAGGGCTTGGAATATTATGATGACAAGGGCCATTGAGAATTTTCCTGACAATGTCGTGAAGCATTGTGATGACAAAGTCCTGGAGCATTGTGATGAGAAAACCATGGAGCCTTGTGATGACAAATCTCATGGATCATACTGATGAAAAGGGGCATGGAGCATTCTGATCACAGGGGTCTTGGAAGATTGTGATAACAAGGGCATGGAGCATTGTGATGACAAGGGCATGGAACATTGGTCTAATAAGTTTCATGGATTATTGTGATGACAGTTGGAATGGCACATTGTGATGACAAGGGCATGGAGCATTGTGATGACCAGGTCATGCAGTATTATGAAGAGAGGTGTCAGGGATCATTGTGATGACATATGTAATGGCCCACTGTGATGACAATGGCATGGATCATTGTGATGCCAAGTGTCATGGAGGATTCTGATGACAAAGGTAATGGAGCATTGTGATGACAATGGCTTGGAGCATTGTGATGACAAGGGTCAGGGAGCATTGTGCTGACAAGTGCATGGAGAATTGTGATGACAAGCGTCATGGAGCATTTTGATGACGAGCTTGTGGAGTATTTTGATGACAATGGCATGGAGCATTGTGATGAAAATGGCATGGGGCTTTGTTATAAAAAAAGCATGGAGCCTTTTCGTGACAGGGTTGAAGGAGCATTCTGACGACAAGTGTCAGGGAGCATAGTGATGACAAGTGTATTGAGAATTGTGATGACAAAGGTCATGGAGCATTGTGATGAAAAGGGCATGGAGTATTGTGATGACAGGCATCATGGAGTGCTGTGATGACATGTGTTATGGAACCTTGTGATCACAAGGGTTTGGAGCATTGTGATGACAGACGTCTTGGATCATTTTGATTTCAAGGAGCATGGAGCATTGTGATGACAAGAGCATGAAGCAATGTGATCCCAAGTTTCATGGAGGATTGTGATGACAATGGTAATGGAGTATTGTGATAACAAGCTCCTAGAGCATTGTAATGACAAGGTCATGTAGCATTTTGCTGACAAAGGCATGGAGCATTGTGATGACAGGTGTCATGGAGCACTGTGATGAGAAGCGTCACGGAGCATTGTGAATACAGGGGTCATGGAGCATTGGGATGACAAGGGCATGGATCATTGTGATGACACGCGTCATGGAGCATTGGGCTGAAAATATTCATGGAGTACTGTGATGACATGGGTCATGGAGCATTGTGATGACTAGGGAATAGAGCATTGTGATGACAAGAGTTCCGGATCATTGTGTTGTCAGGTGTCATGGAGTGTTGTGATGACACTGGTCATGGAGCATTGTGATGATATTGGTCATGGAGCATTGTGATGAGAAAGTCATGGAGCATTGGGCTGAAAATGTTCATGGAGTATTGTGATGACATGGGTCATGGAGCATTGAGATGAAAAGGGGCATGGAGCTTTGTGTTTACAGGGGTCTTGGAGCATTGTGATGACAAGGGCATGGAGCATTTTGATGAGAAGGCCATGGAACATTCTGATGACATATGTCATGAAGCTTTGTGATGACAACAGCATGGAGCATTGTGATTATTGGGGTCTTGGAGCATTGTGATGAAAAGTGTCATGGAGCGTTGTTATGACAAGGCCGTGGAACATTGTGATGACAGGGGACATGGAGCATTGTTATGACAGGGGTAATGGAGCATTGTGATTTGAAGGGCATGCAGCATTGTGCTTACAAATTTTATGGAGCATTGTGATGACAAATTTGTGGACCGTTGTGATGAAAAGCACGTGGCACATTGTGATGACAATGGTCATGGAGCATTTTTCTGACACAGGCATGGAGCATTGTGATGACAAGTGTCAAGGAGCATTGTGATGAAATGTTCATGGAGCATTGTGGTTACAAATGTAACAGAGCCTTGTGATGATGCGGGCATGGACCACTGTGATGAGAAATATTATGAAGCATTGTGATGACTGGAGTCATGGAGCATTGTGATGATAAGGTCCTGGAGCATTGTGATGACATGATCATGGAGACCTGTGGTGACAAGTATCATGGAGCATTCTGATGAAAAGGGGCATGGAGAATTGTGATTATAGGGGTCTTGGAGCACTGTGATGACAAGGGCAAAGAGCGTTGTCAGGAGAATGCCATGGAGCATTGTGATGACATGCGTCAAGGTGCATTGTGCTGAGAAAGGCATAGAGCATTGTGATGACAAGGGTCCAAGAGCATTGTGATGAAAACTTAATGGAGCATTGTGGTTAAAAAGTCACAGAGACTGTTGATGATGAGCGCATGGACCATTGTGATGAAAAAGTCATGAAGCATTGTGATGACTGGAGTCACGGAGCATTGTGATGATAGGGGTCATGGAACATTGTGATAACAAGTGCATGGAGCATTGTGATGACCAGGTGTTGCAGTTTTGTGAAGACAAGTGTCAGGGAGCATTGTGATGACATATGTAATGGCCCATTGTGATGACAATGGCATGGAGCATTGTAATGCCAAATGTCATGGATCATTGTGATGACAATGGCTTGCAACATTATGATGACAAGTGTCAAGGAGCATTGTGCTGAAAAGTGCATGGAGCATTGTGATGACAAGTGTCATGGAGCATTCTGATGACAATCTTGAGGAGTATTTTGATGACAATGGCATGGAGCATTGTGATGAAAACGGCATGGGGCATTGTGATGAAAAAGGTATGGAGCCTTTTCGTGACAGGGTTCAAGGAGCATTCTGACGACAAGTGTCAGGGAGCATTGTGGTGACAAGTGTATTGAGAATTGTGATGACAAATGTCATGGAGCATTGTGATGAAAAGGGCATGGAGTATTGTGATGACAGGGATCATGGAGCGTTGTGAGGACAAGGGCTATGGAACATTGTGATCACAAGGGTTTGGAGCATTGTGATGACAGAGGTCATGGATCATTTTGATTTCAAGGAGCATGGAGCATTATGATGGCAAGGGCATGAAGCAATGTGATCCCAAAGTTCATGGAGGGTTGTGATGACAATGGTAATGGAGTATTGTGATGACAAGCGCATAGAGCATTTTAATGACAGGGTCATGTAGCATCTTGCTGACAAAGGCATGGAGCATTGTGATGACAGGTGTCATGGAGCACTGTGATGACAAGCGTCACGTAGCATTGTGAATACAGGGGTCATGGAGCATTGGGATGACAAGGGCATGGATCATTGTGATGACAAGTGTCATGGAACATTGGGCTGAAAATATTCATAGATTATTGTGATGACAGGGGTCATGGAGCATTGTGATGACAAGGAAATGGAGCATGGTGATGACAAGGCCCTGGAACATTGTGATGAGAAGTCCATGGAGACTTGTGATGACAAGTCTCATGGAGCCTTCTGATGAAAATTGTCATGGAGCATTGTGATTACAGGAGTCTTTGAGCACTGTGATAACTAGGGCATGGAGCATTGTGATGAGAAGGCCATGGAGCATTCTGATGACATGTGTCATCGAGTTTTGTGATGACAAGGGCATGGAGCATTGCGATTACAGGGATCGTGGATCATTGTGAAGAAAAGGTCATGGATCATTTTGATGAAAACGGCATGGAGCCTTGTCATGATAGGTTTCAAGGAGCATACTGATGACAAGGGTCAGGGAGCATTGTGATGACAAGTGTATTGAGCATTGTGATGAAAAAGATCATGGAGCATTGTGATAAGAAGACCATGGATAATTGTGATGATGAGCGTCATGGGGTATTTTGATGATAAGTGTTATGCAACATTGTGATCACAAGGGTTTGGAGCATTATGATGACAGAGGTCATGCAGAATATTGATTTCACTGTGATGACAATAGCCTGAAGCATTATGATGATGGGCATGGTGCATTGTGATTACAGGTTTCATGGAGCATTGAGATGAAAAGCTTCAAGGAGCATTGTAATTACAAGGGTCTTGGAGCATTGTGATGACAAGGGCATGGAGCATTGTCATGAGAAGGTCATGGAACATTCTGATGACATGCGTCATGGAGCTATGTGATGACAAGGGAATGGAGCATTGTGATTTCAGGGGTGTTGAGCATTGTGATGAGAAGTGTCATGGAATCTTGTGATGATTAGGCCATGGAACATTGTGATGGCGGTGGTCATGGTGCATTGTTATGACAGGGGTAATGGAGCATTGTGATGAGAAGGGTATGGAATATTGGTCTGAAATGTTTCATGGATTATTGTGAGGAGAATGGGCATGGAGCATTGTGATGACAAGTGCACGGAACACTGTGATGCATGTGTCATGCAGGACTGTAATGAAAAGGGCATGGAACATTGTGATGAGAAGGGCATCGAGAATTGTGATGACAAGTGTCATGGAGCTTTGTGATGACAAGGGCATGGAGCAATGTGATGAGAGGGTTCATGGAGCATTGTGAGGACAATGTCATGGAGCATTGTGATGACAAGCGTCATGGAGCTTTGTGATGACAAGTCATGGAGCATTTTGATGACAACGGCTTGGTGCATTGTGATGAGAAGGGCAGGGAGCATTTTGATAACCGGGTCATGCAGCAATTTGATAAAAAGTGTAATGGAATATTTTGATGGAAGGGGTTATAGAACATTGTGATGTCAGGGGTCTTGGAGCTTTGGGATGAAAAGTGTCATGGAGCATTTTGATGACAGGGGTTATGGAACATTGTGATGTCAGGGGTCATGGTACATTGTGATGATAAAGGGATGTAGCATTGTGATGACAGGGTCATGGAACATTTTGATTACAGGGGTGAGGGCGTATTGTGATGACTAGTGATGGATCATTGTGATATCTCTTGTGAGAGAGCATTTTGATGAGAAGAGCATGGACCATTGTGATTACAAGATTTATGGAGCATTGCAATGAAAAAGTTGTGAAACCTTGTGAGGAAATGCGCGTGGCACATTTTGATGACAATGGTCATGGAGCATTGTTCTGACAAAGACATGGAGCATCGTGATGACAAGGGTCACAGAGAATTGTGATGAAAATTTCATGGAGCATTGTGGTTACAAAGGTCACAGAGCCTTGTGATGACGTGGGCTTGGACCATTTTGATGACAAATGTTATGAAGCATTGAGATGACTGGAGTCACGGAGCATTGTGATGACAGGGGTCATTGAACATTGTGATGACAAGGGCATGGAGCATTGTGTTGACAGGGGAATGAAGCATTGGTCTGACAAGTTTCATAGATTATTGTGATGACAGTGGGCATGGTGCATTGTGATGACAAGGGCATGGAGCATTGTGATGAGAAGGTCATGGAGTATTGTGAAGACAGGTGTCAGGGAGAATTGTGATGACATATGTCATAGTCCACTGCGATGACAATGGCATGGAGCACTGTGATGCCGAATGTAATGGAGGATTGTGATGACAAATATAATGGAGCATTGTGATGGTTACGGCTTGGAGCATTATGATGATAAGGGCCATTGAAAATTTTCATGAAAAGGTCGTGAAGCATTGTGATGAGAACTTCCTGGAGCATTGTGATGACAAAACTATGGAGCCTTGTGATGACAAGTCTCTTGGAGCATACTGATGAAAAGGGGCATGGAGTATTGTGATTACAGGGGTCTTGGAACATTGTGATGACAAGGGCATGGAGCATTGTGAGGAGAAGGCCAAGGAGCATTCTGATGGCATGCGTCATTGTGCTTTGTGATGACAAGGGCATGGAGCACTGTGATTACATGGGTCTTGGAGCATTGTGATGAAAATTGCATGGAACTTAGAGGTGAAAAAAGCATGGAGCCTTGTCATGACAGGATTCAAGGAGCATACAGACAACAAGTGTCAGGGAGCATTTTGATGACAAGTGTATTGAGCATTGTAATGACACAGGTCATGGAGCATTGTGATGAGAAGACCATGGATAATTGTGATGACGAGCGTCATGGAGCATTGTGATGACAAGTGATATGGAATATTGTGATCACAAGGGTTTGGAGCATTGTTATGACAGAGGTCATGGAGCATTTTGATTTCATTGTGATGACAATAGCATGAAGCATTATGATGATGGGCATGGTGCATTGTGATGATAGGGTTCATGGATCATTGAGACGAAAAGGGGCATAGAGCATTGTGATTACAGGGATCTTGGAGCATTGTGATGAGAAGGGTCATGGAGCTTTGTGATGACAAGGCCATGGAACATCGTGATGGCAGGGGTCATGGAGCATTGTTATGAAAGTGGTAATGGAGCATTGTGATGGCAAGGTGGTGGAGAATTGTGATGAGAAGGCCATGGAGCATTGTGATGACATGCGTCATGGAGCTTTGTGAAGACAAGGGCATGGAACAATGTGATGAGAGCGTTCATGGACCATTTTGATGACAATGACATGGAGCAATGTGATGCCAAGGGTCTTGGATATTTTTGATGAAAATGGTCATGGAACATTTTGATAGCAAGGACGTTGTGCATTGTGATGAGAAGGGCAGGGAGCATTGTGATGACAGGGTCATGGAACAATTTGATGAAAAGTGTCATGGAACATTTTGATGACAGTTGTTATGGAACATTGTGATGTCAGGGTTCATCGAACATTGTGATGATAAGTGCATGTAGCATTGTGATGAGAGGAATCATGGAATATTGTGATGACAGGGGTGAGGGAGTATTGTGACAAATAGTGATGTAGCATTGTGATATCAGTGGTGAGAGAGCATTTTGATGAGATGTGCAAGGAGCATTGTGATGACAAATTTTATGGAGCATTGTGATGACAAAATTGTGGAGCACTGTGATGACAAGCGCATGGAGCATTGTGATGGCAAGTGTCAAAGAGCATTGTGATGAAAAGTTCATGGAGCATTGTGGTTAAAAATGTCAGAGAGCCTTGTGATGACGCGGGCATGGACCATTATGATGAAAAACGTTATGAAGCATTAAGATGACTGGATTCACGGAGCATGGTGATGACCGGGGTCATGGAGCATTGTTTTAACAAGGGCATGGAGCATTGTGATGAGAGGGGCATGGAACATTGGTCTAATAAGTTTCATGGATTATTACGATGACAGTTGGAATGGTACATTGTGATGACAAGGGCATGGAGCATTGTGATGACCACGTCATGCAGTATTGTGAAGACAGGTGTCCGGGAGCATTGGGATGACATATGTAATGGCCCATTGCGATGACAATGGCATGGAGCATTGTGATGCCAAATGTCATGGATCATTGTGATGACAATGGCTTGCAACATTGTTATGACAAGTGTCAGGGAGCATTGTGCTGACAAGTGCATAGAGAATTGTGATGACAAGGGTCATGGAGCATTCTGATGACAAGATTGTGGAGTATTTTGTTGACAATGGCATGGAGCATTGTGATGAAAACGGCATGGGACATTGTGATGAAAAAGGCATGGAGCCTTTTCGTGACAGGGTTCAAGGAGCATTCTGATGACAAGTGTCAGGGAGCATTGTGATGACAAGTGTATTGAGAATTGTGATGACAAAGGTCATGGAGCATTGTGATGAAAAGGGCATGGAGTATTGTGATGACAGGCATCATGGAGCGTTTTGATGACAAGTGTTATGGAACATTGTGATCACAAGGGTTTGGATCATTGTTATGACAAAGGTCATGGATCATTTTGATTTCAAGGATCATGGAGCATTGTGATGAAAAGGGCATGAAGAAATGTGATCCCAAAGTTCATGGAGGATTGTGATGACAATGGATATGGAGTATTGCGATGACAAACGCATAGAGCATTGTAATGACAAGGTCATGTAGCATTTTGCTGACAAAGGCATGGAGCATTGTGATGACAGGTGTCATGGAGCACTGTGATGACAAGCGTCATGGAGCATTGTGAATAGAGGGGTCATGGAGCATTGGGATGACAAAGGCATGGATCATTGTGATGACAAGGGTCATGGAGCACTGGGCTGAAAATGTTCATGGAGTGTTGTGATGACAGGGGTCATGGAGCATTGTGATAACTAGGGAATGGAGCATTGTGATGACAAGAGTCCCGGATCATTGTGTTGTCAGGAGTCATGGAGTGTTGTGATGACTGTGGTCATGGAGATTTGTGATATTGGCCATGGAGCATTGACATGAGTATGTCGTGGAGCATTGGGCTGAAAATGTTCATGGATTATTGTGATGACAGGGGTCATGGAGCATTGTGATGACAAGGGAATGGAGCATGGTGATGACAAGGTCCTGGAGCATTGTGATGAGAAGACCATGGAGACTTGTGATGAGAAGTCTCATGGAGCATTCTGATGAAAAGGGGCATGGAGCATTGTGAATACAGGGGTCTTGGAGCATTGTGATGACTAGGACATGGAGCATTGTGATGATAAGGCCATGGAGCATTCTGATGACATGCGTCATGGAGTTTTTTGATGACAAGCGCATGGAGCATTGTGATTACAGGTGTCTTGGAACATTGTGATGACAAGGGCATGGAGCAATGAGAGCAGAAGACCAAGGAGCATTCTGATGGCCTGCGACATAGAGCTTTGTGATGACAAGGGCATGGAGCATTGAGATTACATGTGTCTTGGAGCATTGTGATGAAAAGGACATGGATTATTGTGATGAAAAAGGCATGGAGCCTTGTCATGACAGGATTCAAGGAGCATACAGACAACAAGTGTCAGGGAGCATTTTGATGACAAGTGTATTGAGCATTGTGAGGACAAACTTCATGGAGCATTGTGATGAGAAGACCATTGATAATTGTGATGACGAGCGTCATGGAGCATTGTGATGACAAGTGATATGGAATATTGTGATCACAAGGGTTTGGAGCATTGTTATGACAGAGGTCATGGAGCATTTTGATTTCATTGTGATGACAATAGCATGAAGCATTATGATGATGGGCATGGTGCATTGTGATGACAGGGTTCATGGATCATTGAGACGAAAAGGGGCATAGAGCATTGTGATTACAGGGTTCTTGGAGCACTGTGATGAGAAGGGTCATGGAGCTTTGTGATGACAAGGCCATGGAACATCGTGATGGCAGGGGTCATGGAGCATTGTTATGTTAGGTGTAATGGAGCATTCTGATGGCAAGGGCGTGGAGAATTGTGATGAGAAGGCCATGGAGCATTCTGATGACATGTGTCATGGAGCTTTGTGAAGAAAAGGGCATGGAGCAATGTGATGAGAGCATTCATGGAGCATTGTGATGACAATGACATGGAGCATTGTGATGCCAAAAGTCATGGATCTTTGTGATGAAAAAAGTCATGGAGCATTTTGATATCAAGGGCGTTGTGCATTGTGATGAGAAGGGCAGGGAGCATTGTGATGACAGGGTCATGGAGCAATTTGATGAAAAGTGTCATGGAACATTTTGATGACAGGTGTTATGGAACATTGTGAAGTCAGGGGTCATCGAACATTGTGATGATAAGTGCATGTAGCATTGTGATGACTGGAGTCATGGAGCATTGTGATGACAAGGGCATGGAACATTGGTCTAATAACTTTCATGGATTATTGCGATGACAGTTGGAATGGCGCTTTGTGATGACAAGGGCATGGAACATTGTGATGACCAGGTCATGCAGTATTGTGAAGACAGGTGTCAGGGAGCATTGTGATGACATAAGTAATGGCCCATTTTGATAACAATGGCATGGAGCATTGTGATGCCAAGTGTCATGGAGGATTCTGAAGACAAAGGTAATGGTGCACTGTGATGACAATGGCTTGGAGCATTGTGATGACAAGGGCCAGGGAGCATTGTGCTGACAAGTGCATGGAGAATTGTGATGACAAGGGTCATGGAGCACTCTGATGACAAGCTTGTGGAGTATTTTGATGACAATGGCATGGAGCATTTTGATGAAAACGGCATGGGGCATTGTAATGAAAAAGGCATGGAGCCTTTTCGTGACAGGGTTCAAGGAGCATTCTGATGAAAAGTGTCAGGGAGCATTGTGAGGACAAGTTTATTGAGAATTGTGATGACAAAGGTCATGTAGCATTGTGATGATAAGGGCATGGATTATTGTGATGACAGGCATCATGGAGCGTTGTGATGACAAGTGTTATGGAACACTGTGATCACAAGGGTTTGGAGCATTATGATGAGAGAGGTCATAGATCATTTTGATTTCAAGGAGCATGGAGCATTGTGATGACAAGGGCATGAAACAATGTGATCCCAAGATTCATGGAGGATTGTGATGACAATGGAAATGGAGTATTGTGATGACAAGCACATAGAGCATTGTAATGACAAGGTCAAGTAGCATTTTGCTGACAAAGGCATGGATCATTTTGATAACATGTGTCATGGAGCACTGTGATGACAAGCGTCACGGAGCATTGTGAATACAGAGGTCATGGAGCATTGGGATGACAAGGGCATGGATCATTGTGATGACAAGGGTCATGGAGCACTGGGTTGACAATGTTCATGGAGTGTTGTGATGACAGGGGTCATGGAGCATTGTGATGACTAGGGAATGGAGCATTGTGATGACAACAGTCCCGGATCATTTTGTTGTGAGGTGTCATGGAGTGTTGTGATGACAGTGGTCATGGAACATTGTGATGATATTGGCCATGGAGCATTGTGATGATTAGGTCGTGGTGCATTTGGTTGAAAATGTTCATGGTTTATTGTGATGAGAGGGGTCATGGAGCATTGTGATGACAAGGGAATGGAGCATGGTGATGACAAGGTCCTGGAGCATTGTGATGAGAAGACCATGGAGACTTGTGATGACAAATCTCATGGAGCATTCTGATGAAAAGTGGCATGGAGCATTGTGATTACAGGGGTCTTGGAGCATTGTGATGACTAGGGCATGGAGCATTGTGATGAGAAGGCCATAGAGCCTTCTGATGACATGCGTCATGGAGTTTTTTGATGACAAGGGCATGGAGCATTGTGATTACAGGGGTCTTGGAACATTGTGATGACAAGGGCATGAAGCAATGTGAGGAGAAGACCAAGGAGCATTCTGATGGCCTGCGTCATTGAGCTTTGAGATGACAAGGGCATCGGGCATTGAGATTACATGTGTCTTGGAGCATTGTGATGAAAAGGACATGGATTATTGTGATGAAAAAGTCATGGAGCCTTGTCATGACAGGATTCAAGGACCATACAGACAACAAGTGTCAGGGAGCATGTTGATGACAAGTGTATTGAGCATTGTGAGGACAAAGGTCATGGAGCATTGTGATGAGAAGACCATTGATAATTGTGATGACGAGCATCATGGGGCATTGTGATGACAAGTGATATGTAATATTGTGATCACAAGGGTTTGGAGCATTGTTATGACCGAGGTCATGGAGCATTTTGATATCATTGTTATGACAATAGCATGAAGCATTATGATGATGGGCATGGTGCATTGTGATGACAGGGTTCATGGATCATTTAGATGAAAAGGGGCATAGAGCATTGTGAATACAGGGTTCCTGGAGCATTGTGATGAGATGGGTCATGGAGCTTTGTGATGAAAAATCCATGGAACATCGTGATGGCAGGGGTCATGGAGAATTGTTATGTCAGGTGTAATGGAGCATTCTGATGACAAGGGCGTGGAGCATTGTGATGAGAAGGCCATGGAGCATTCCTGATGACATGTGTCATGGAGCTTTGTGAAGACAAGAGCAAGGAGCAATGTGATGAGAGCGTTCATGCAGCATTGTGATGACAATGACATGGAACATTTTGATGCCAAGGCTCATGGGTCTTTGTGATGAAAAAAGTCATGGAGCATTTTGATAGCAAGGGCGTTGTGCATTGTGATGAGAAGGGCAGGGAGCATTGTGATAACAGGGTCATGGAGCAATTTGATGAAAAGTGTCATGAAATATTGTGATGACAGGTGTTATGGAACATTGTGAAGTCAGGGGTCATCAAACATTGTGATGATAAGTGCATGTAGCATTGTGATGACAGGAGTCATGGAACATTGTGATGACAGGGGTGAGAGAGTATTGTGACAAATAGTGATGTAGCATTGTGATATCAGAGGTGAGAGAGCATTTTGATGAGAAGTGCATGCAGCATTGTGATGAAAAATTTTAAGGAGAAAGTGATGACAAGATTGTGGAGCACTGTGATGACAAGCGCATGGTGCATTGTGATGACATGTGTCATGGAGCATTGTGGTGACAAGCACATGGAGCACTGTGATGACAAGGGTCAAAGAGCATTGTGATGAAATGTTCATGGAGCATTGTGGTTAAAAAGGTCACAGATACTGTTGATGACACGGGTCATGGAGCATTGTGATGACTGGAGTCACGGAGCATTGTGATGACAGGGGTCATGGAGCATTGTGATAACAAGGGCATGGAGCATTGTGATGACAAGGACATGGAACATTGGTCTAATAAGTTTCATGGATTATTGCGATGACAGTTGGAATTGCACATTGTGATGACAAGGGCATGGAGCATTGTGATGACCAGGTCATGCAGTAATGTGAATACAGGTGTCAGGGCGCATTGAGATGACATATGTAATGGCCCATTGCGATGACAATGGCATGGAGCATTGTGATGTCAAGTGTGAAGGAGGATTCTGATGACAAAGATAATGGAGCTTTGTGATGACAATGGCTTGGAGCATTGTGATGACAAGGGTCAGGGAGCATTGTGCTGACAAGTGCATGGAGAATTGTGATGACAAGGGTCATGGAGCATTCTGATGACAAGCTTGTGGAGTATTTTGATGACAATGACATGGAGCATTGTGATGAAAACCGCATGGGGCAATGTGATGAAAATTTCATGGAGACTTTTCGTGACAGGGGTCAAGGAGCATTCTGATGACAAGTGTCAGGGAGCATTGTGATGACAAGTGTATTGAGCATTGTGATGACAAAGGTCATGGAGCATTGTGATGAAAAGGGCATGGAGTATTGTGATGACAGGCATCATGGAGCGTTGTGATGACAAGAGTTCCGGATCATTGTGTTGTCAGGTGTCATGGAGTGTTGTGATAACAGTGGCCATGGAGCATTGTGATGATATTGGCCATGTAGCATTTTGATGAGTAGATCGTGGAGCATTGGGCTGAAAATGTTCATGGATTATTGTGATGACAGTGTCATGGAGCATTGTGATGACAAGGGAATGGAGCATGGTGATGACAAGGTCCTGGAGCACTGTGATGAGAAGTCCATGGCGACTTGTGGTGACAAGTCTCATGGAGCATTCTGATGAAAAGGTGCATGGAGCATTGTGATTACAGGGGTCTTGGAGCATTGTGATGACTAGCGCATGGAGCATTGTGATGAGAAGTCCATGGAGCATTCTAATGACCTGCGTCATGGAGTATTGTGATGACACGGGTCATGGAGCATTGTGATGACTAGGGAATGGAGCATTGTGATGACAAGAGTCCCGGATCATTGTGTTGTCAGGTGTCATGGAGTGTTGTGATGACAGTGGTCATGGAGCATTGTGATGACAAGGGAATGGAGCATGGTGATGACAAGGTCCTGCAGCACTGTGATGAGAAGACCATGAAGACTTGTGATGACAAGTCTCATGGAGTATTCTGATGAAAAGGGGCCTGGAGCATTGTGATTTCAGGGGACTTGGAGCATTGTGATGACTAGGGCATGGTGCATTATGATGAGAATGCCATGGAACATTCTGATGACATGTGTCATGGAGTTTTTTGATGACATGGGCATGGCGCATTGTGATTACAAGGGTCTTGGTACATTGTGATAACAAGGGCATGGAGCATTGTGATGACAAGGGCATGGAACATTGGTCTAATAAGTTGCATGGATTATTGCGATGACAGTTGGAATGGCACATTGTGATGACAAGGGCATGGAGCATTGTGATGACCATGTCATGCAGTATTGTGAAGACAGGTGTCAGGGAGCATTGTGATGACATATGTAATGGCCCATTGTGATGACAATGGCATGGAGCATTGTGATGCCAAGTGCCATGGAGGATTCTGATGACAAAGGTAATGGAGCATTGTGATGACAATGGCTTGGAGAATTGTGATGAAAATGGTTAGGGAGCATTGTGCTGACAAGTGCATGGAGAAGTGTGATGACAAGGGTCATAGAACATCCTGATGACAAGCTTGTGGAGTATTTTGATGACAATGACATGGAGCATTGTGATGAAAACGGCATGGGGCATTGTGCTTAAAATGGCAGGGAGCCTTTTCGTGACAGGGTTCAAGGAGCATTCTGATGACAAGTGTTAGGGAGCATTGTGATGACAAGTGTATTGAGCATTGTGATGACAAAGGTCATGGAGCATTGTGATGAAAAGGGCATGGAGTATTGTGATGACAGGCATCATGGAGCGTTGTGATGATAAGTGTTATGGAACAATGTGATCACAAGCGTTTGGAGCATTGTGATGACAGAGGTCATGGATCATTTTGATTTCAAGGAGCATGGAGCATTGTGATGACAAGGGCATGAAGCAATGTGATCACAAGGTTCATGGAGGATTGTGATGACAATGGTGATGGAGTATTGAGATGACAAGCACATAGAGCATTATAATAACAAGGTCATGTAGCATTTTGCTGACAAAGGCATGGAGCATTGTGATGACAGGTGTCATGGAGCACTGTGATGACAAGCGTCATGGCGCATTGTGAATACACGGGTCATGGTGCATTGGGATGACAAGGGTATGGATCATTGGGATGACAAGGGTCATGGAGCACTTGGCTGAAAATGTTCATGGATTATTGTGATGACACGGGTCATGGAGCATTTTGATGACTAGGAAATGGAGCATTGTGATGACAAGAGTCCCGGATCATTGTGTTGTCAGGTGTCATGGAGTGTTGTGATGACAGTGGTCATGGAGCATTTTGATGACCAGGGAATGGAGCATGGGGATGACAAGTTTCTAGAGCATTGTGATGACAAGGCCATGAAGACTTGAGATGACAAGTCTCATGGAACATTCTGATGAAAAGAGGCATGGAGCATTGTGATTACAGGGGTCTTGGAGCATTGTGATGACTAAGGCATGGATCATTGTGATGAGAAGGCCATGGAGCATTCTGATGACATGAGTCATTGAGCTTTGTGATGACAATGGCATGGAGCATTGAGATTACATGGGTCTTGGAGCATTGTGATGAATAGGACATGGATCATTGTGATGAAAAAGGCACGGAGCCTTGTCATGACAGGTTTCAAGGAGCATACAGACAACAAGTGTCAGGGAGCATTTTGATGACAAGTGTATTGAGCATTGTGATGACAAAGGTCATGTAGCATTGTGATGAAAAGTGCATGGAGTATTGTGATGACAGGCATCATGGAGCGTTGTGATGACAAGTGTTATGGAACACTGTGATCACAAGGATTTGGAGCATTGTGATGAGAGAGGTCATGGATCATTTTGATTTCAAGGAGCATGGAACATTGTGATGAAAAGGGCATGAAGCAATGTGATCCCAATGTTCATGGAGGATTGTGATGACAATGGAAATGGAGTATTGTGATGACAAGCGCATAGAGCATTGTAATGACAAGGTCATGTACCCTTTTGCTGACAAAGGCATGGAGCATTGTGATGACAGGTGTCATGGAGCACTGTGATGACAACCGTCACGGATCATTGTGAATGCAGGGGTCATGGAGCATTGGGATGAGAAGGAAATGGAGCATGGTAATTAGAAGTTCCTGGAGCACTGGGCTGAAAATGTTCATGGAGTGTTGTGATGACTAGGGAATAGAGCATTGTGATGACAAGAGTCCCGGATCATTGTGTTGTCAGGTGTCATGGAGTGTTGTGATGACAGTGGTCATGGAGCATTGTGATGATATTGGCCATGGAGCATTGTGATGAGTAGGTCGTGGAGCATTGGGCTGAAAATGTTCATGGATTATTGTGATGACAGGTGTCATTGAGCATTGTGAAGACAAGGGAATGGAGCATGGTAATGAGAAGGTCCTGGAGCATTGTGATAAGAAGACCATGGAGACTTGTGATGACAAGTCTCATTGAGCTTTCTGATGAAAATGGAAATGGAACATTGTGATTACAGGGGTCTTGTAGCATTGAGATGTCTAGGGCAAGGAGCACTGTGATGAGCAGGCAGTGGAACATTCTGATGACATACGACATGGAATTTTTTGATGACAAGGGCAAGGAGCATTGTGATTACAGGGGTCTTGTAACATTGTGATGACAAGGACATGGAGCATTGAGATTACATGTGTCTTGGAGCATTGTGATGAAAAGGACATGGATCATTGTGATGAAAAAGGCATGGAGCCTTGTTATGACAGGATTCAAGGAGCATACAGACAACAAGTGTCAAGGAGAATTTTGATGACAAGTGTATTGAGCATTGTGATGACAAAAGTCATGGAGCATTATGATGACAAGACCATTGATAATTGTGATGACGAGCGTCATGGGGCATTTTGATGAAAAGTGTTATGGAATATTGTGATCACAAGGGTTTGGAGCATTGTTATGACAGAGGTCATGGAGCATTTTGATTTCATTGTGATGACAATAGCATGAAGCATTATGATGATGGGCATGGTGCATTGTGATGAAAGGGTTCATGGATCATTGAGATGAAAAGGGGCATAGAGCATTGTGATTACAGGGTTCTTGGAGCATTGTGATGAGAAGGGTCATGGAGCGTTGTGATGACAAGGCCATGGAACATCGTGATGGCAGGGGTCAGGGAGCATTGTTATGACTGGGGTAATGGAGCATTGTGATGGCAAGGGCAAGGAGCAATGGGATGAGAAAGCCATGGAGCATTCTAATGACATGTTTCATAGAGCTTTGTGAAGACAAGGGCATGGAGCAATGTGATAAGAGCATTCATGAAGCATTAAGATGACAATGACATGGAGCATTGTGATTACAAGGGCATGGAGCATTGTGATGACAAGTGCATGGAACATTGGTCTAATAAGTTGCATGGACTATTTCAATGACAGTTGGAATGGCGCATTGTGATGACAAGGGCATGGAGCATTGTGATGACCAGGTCATGCAGTATTGTGAAGAGAGGTGTCAGGGAGCATTGTGATGACATATGTAAAGGCCCATTGTGATGACAATGGCATGGAGCATTGTGATGACAAGAGTCATGGAGAATTCTCATGACAAAGGTAATGGAGCATTGTGATGACAATGGCTTGGAGCATTGTGATGACAAGTGACAAGGAGCATTGTGCTGACAAGTGCATGGAGAATTGTGATGACAAGGGTCATGGATCATTCTGATGACAAGCTTGTGGAGTATTTTGATGACAATGGCATGGAGCATTGTGATGAAAACGGCACGGGACATTGTGATGAAAAAGGCATTGAGCCTTTTCGTGACAGGGTTCAAGGAGCATTCTGATGACAAGTGTCAGGGAGCATTGTGATGACAAGTGTATTGAGAATTGTGATGACAAAGGTCATGGAGCATTGTGATGAAAAGGGCATGGAGTATTGTGATGACAGGCATCATGGAGCGTTGTGATGACAAGTGTTATGGAACATTGTGAACACAAGGGTTTGGAGCATTGTGATGAGAGAGGTCATGGATCATTTTGATTTCAAGGAGCATGGAGCATTGTGATGAAATTGGCATGAAGCAATGTGATCCCAAGGTTCATGGAGGATTGTGATGACAATGGAAATGGAGTATTGTGATGACAAGCGCATAGAGCATTGTAATGATAAGGTAATGTAGCATTTTGCTGACAAAGGCATGGAGCATTGTGATGACAGGTGTCATGGAGCACTGTGATGACAAGCGTCACGGAGCATTGTGAATACACGGGTCATGGAGCATTGGGATGACAAGGGCATGGATCATTGTGATGACAAGGGTCATGGAGCACTGGGCTGAAAATGTTCATGGAGTGTTGTGATGACAGGGGTCATGGAGCATTGTGGTGAATAGGGAATGGGGCATTTTGATGACAAGTGTCCCAGATCATTTTATTGTCAGTTGTCATGGAGTGTTGTGATAACAGTGGTCATGGAGCATTGTGAAGATATTGGCCATGGAGCATTGTGATGTGTAGGTCGTGGAGCATTGGGCTGAAAATATTCATGGACTATTGTGATGACAGGGGTCATGGAGCATTGTGATGACAAGGGAATGGAGCATGGTGATGACAAGGTCCTGGAGCATTGTGAGGAGAAGACCATGGAGACTTGTGATGACAAGTCTCATGGAGCATTCTGATGAAAAGGGGGATGGAACATTGTGATTACAGGGGTCTTGGAGCATTGTGATGACAAGGGCACGGAGCATTATGATGAGAAGGCCATGAAGCATTCTGATGACATGCGTCATGGAGCTTTTTGATGACAAGGGCATGGATCATTGTGATTACAGGGATCTTGGAGCATTGTGATGAAAAGGGCATGGATTATTGTGATGACAAAGGCATGGAGCCTTGTCCTGACAGGGTTCAAGGAGCATACTGACGACAAGTGTCAGGGAGAATTGTGATGACAAGTGTATTGAGCATTGTGATGACAAAGATCATGGAGCATTGTGAAGAGAAGACCATGGATAATTGTGATGATGAGCGTCATGGGGTGTTGTGATGATAAGTGTTATGGAACATTGTGATCCAAGTGTTTGGAGCATTATGATGACAGAGGTCATGGAGAATATTGATTTCATTGTGATGACAATAGCCTGAAGCCTTATGATGATGGGCATGGTGCATTGTGATGGCAGGGTTCATGGAGCATTGAGATGAAAAGGGGCATGGAGCATTGTGATTACAAGGGTCGTGGAGCATTGTGATGACAAGGGCATGGAACATTGTGTTGAGAAAGCCATGGAAGATTCTGATGACATGCGTCATGGAGCTTTGTGATGACAAGGGCATGGAGCATTGTGATTTCAGGGGTCTTGAGCATTGTGATGACAAGTGTCATGGAACCTTGTGATGACTAGGCCGTGGAACATTGTGATGGCAAGGGTCATGGTGCATTTTTATGAAAGGGGTAATGGAGCACTTTGATGAGAAGGGCATGGAACATTTGTCTGAAATGTTTCATGAATTATTGTGATGAGATTTGGCATGGAGCATTGTGATGACAAGGGCACAGAACACTGTGATACATGGGTCATGCAGGATTGTAATGACAAGGGCATGGAGCATTGTGATGAGAAGGGCATCAAGCATTGTGATGAAAAGTGTGATGGAGATTTGTGATGACAAGGGCATGGAGCAATGTGATGAGAAGGTTCATGGATCATTGTGATGACAATGACATGGTGCATTGTGATGCCAAGGGTCATGGAGCTTTTTGATGACAAGTCATGGAGCATTTTGATGAAAAGGGCATGGTGCATTGTGATGAGAATGGCAGGGAGCATTTTGAGGACCGTGTCATGCAGCAATATGATGAAAAGTGTAATGGAACATTTTGATGGCATGGGTTATAGAACATTGTGATGTCAGGGGTCTTGGAGCTTTGGGATGAAAAGGGTCATGGAGCATTTTGTTGACAGGGGGCATGGAACATTGTGATGATAAGGGGATGTAGCAGTGTGATGACAGGGTCATGGAACATTGTGATTACAGGGGTGAGGGAGTATTGTGATGACTAGTGATGGAACATTGTGATATCTCTGGTGCGAGAGCATTTTGATGAGAAGTGCATGGAGCATTGTGATTACAAGGCTTATGGAGCATTGCAATGACAAGGTTGTGAACCGTTGTGATGAAATGCGCGTGGCACATTGTGAAGACTATGGTCATGGAGCACTGTTCTGACAATGACATGGAGCATTGTAATGACAAAGGTCACAGAGAATTGTGATGAAAAGTTTATGGATGATTGTGGTTACAAAGGTCACAAAGCCTTGTGGTGACGCGGGCATGGACCATTGTGATGACAAACGTTATGAAGCATTGAGATGACTGGAGTCACGGAGCATTGTGATGACAGGGGTCACGGAGAATTGTGATAACATGTGTCACGGAGCATTGTGCTTACAAGCGCATGGAGCATTGTGATGAGAAAGGTCATGGAGCATTGTGCTGAGAAAGGAATAGAGCATTGTGAGGACAACGGTCAAAGAGCATTGTGATGAAAAGTTCATGGAGCATTGTGGTTAAAAAGGTCACAGAGACTGTTGATGACGAGGGCATGGACCATTGTGATGACAATCGTCATGAAGCATTGTGATGACTGGAGTCACGGAGCATTGTGATGACAGGGGTCATGGAGCATTGTGATAACAAGGGCATGGAGCATTGTGATGACAAGGGCATGGAACTTTGGTCTAATAAGTTTCATGGATTATTGTGATGACTGTTGGAATGGCGCATTGTGATGACAATGGCATGGAGCATTGTGATGACCAGGTCATGCAGTATTGTGAAGACAGGTGTCAGGGAGCATTGTGATGACATATGTAACGGCCCATTGTGATGACAAGGGCATGGATCATTGTGATGACAAGGGTCATGGAGCACTGGGCTGAAAATGTTCATGGAGTGTTGTGATGACAGGGGTCATGGAGCAATGTGATGACTAGGGAATGGAGCATTGTGATGACAAGAGTCCCAGATCATTGTGTTGTCAGGTGTCATGGAGTGTTGTGATGACAGTGGTCATGGAGCATTGTGATGATACTGGCCATGGAGCATTGTGATGAGTAGGTCGTGGAGCATTGGGCTGAAAATATGCATGGTTTATTGTGATGACAGGGTTCATGGAGCATTGTTATGACAAGGGAATGGAGCATGGTGATGACAAGTTCCTGGAGCATTGTGATGAGAAACCATGGAGAATTGTGATGACATGTCTCATGGAGCATTCTGATGAAAAGGGACATGGAGCATTGTGATTACAGGGGTCTTGGAGCATTGTGATGACTAGGGCATGGAGCATTGTGATGAGAAGGCCATGGAGCATTCTGATGACATGCGTCATGGAGTTTTTTGATGACAAGCGCATGGAGCATTGTGATGACAGGGGTCTTGGAACATTGTGAGGACAAGGGCATTGAGCATTGTGATGAAAAAGTCATGGAGCCTTGTCATGACACGGTTCAAGGAGCATACAGACAACATGTGTCAGGGAGCATTTTGATGACATGTGCATTGAGCATTGTGATGACAAAAGTCATGTAGCATTGTGATGAGAAGACCATTGATAATTGTGATGATGAGTGTCATGGGTCATTGTGATGACAAGTGTTATGGAATATTGTGATCACAAGTGTGTTGAGCATTGTTATGACAGATGTCATGGAGCATTTTGATTTCATTGTGATGACAATAGCATGAAGCATTATGATGATGGGCATGGTCCATTGTGATGACAGAGTTCATGGATCATTGAGATGAAAAGGGGCATAGAGCATTGTGATAACAGGGTTCTTGGAGCATTGTGATGAGAAGGGTCATGGAGCTTTGTGATGACAAGGCCATGGAACATCGTGATGGCAGGGGTCATGGAGCATTGCTATGACTGTGGTAATGGAGCATTGTGATGGCAAGGTCATGGATCACTGTGATGAGAAGGCCATGGAGCATTCTGATGACATGTGTCATGGAGCTTTGTGAAGACAAGGGCATGGAGCAATGTGATGAGAGCGTTCATGCAGCATTGTGATGACAATGAAATGGAGCATTGTGATGCCAAGGGTCATGGATCATTGTGATGACAAATGTCATGGAGCAATCTGATGGCAAGGGCGTTGTGCATTGTGATGTGAAGAGCAGGGAGCATTCTGATGACAGGGTCATGGAGCAATTTGATGAAAACTGTCATGGAACATTTTGATGACAGGTGTTATGGAACATTGTGATGTCAGGGGTCATCGAACATTGTGATGATAAGTGCATGTAGCATTGTGATGACAGGAGTCATGGAATATTGTGATGACAGGGGTGAGGGTGTATTTTGACAAATACTGATGTAGCATTGTGATATCAGTGGTGAGAGAGCATTTTGTTGAGAAGTGCATGGAGCATTGTGATGACAAATTTTAAGGAGCATTGTGATGACAAGATAGTGGAGCACTGTGATGACAAGCGCATGGTCCATTGTGATGACATGTGTCATGGAGCATTGTGCTGACAGGCGAATGGAGCTTTGTGATGACAAGGGTCAAAGAGCATTGTGATGGAAAGTTCATGGAGCATTGTGGTTAAAATGGTCACAGAGACTGTTGATGACGAGGGCATGGACCATTGTGATGACAAAGGTAATGAAGCATTGTGATGACTGGAGTCACAGAGCATTGTCATGACAGGAGTCATGGAGCATTGTGATAACAAGGGGATGGAGCGTTGTGAGGACAAGGGCATGGAATATTGGTCTAATAAGTTTAATGGATTATTGCGATGACATTTGGAATGGCGCATTGTGATGACAAGGGCATGGAGCATTGTGATGACCAGGTCATGCAGTATTGAGAAGAGAGGTGTCAGGGATCATTGTGATGACATATGTAATGGCCCGTTGTGATGACAATGGCATGGAACATTGTGATGCTAAGTGTCATGGAGGATTCTGATGACAAAGTTAATGGAGCATTGTGATGACAAGGGCTTTGAGCACTGTGATGACAAGGGTCAGGTAGCATTGTGCTGACAAGTGCATGGAGAATTGTGATGACAAGGGTCATGGAGCATTCTGATGACAAGCTTGTGGAGTATTTTGATGACAATGGCTTGGAGCATTGTGATGAAAACGGCATGGGACATTGTGATGAAAAAGGCATGGAGCCTTTTCGTGACAGGGTGCAAGGAGCATTCTGATGACAAGTGTCAGGGAGCTTTGTGATGACAAGTGTATTGAGCATTGTGATGACAAAGGTCATGGAGCATTGGGATGAAAAGTGCATGGAGTATTGTGATGACAGGCATCATGGAGCATTGTTATGACAAGTGTTATGGATCATTGTGATCACAAGGGTTTGGAGCATTGTGATGACAGAGGTCATGGATCATTTTGATTTCAAGGAGCATGGAACATTGTGATGACAATGTTATGAAGCAATATGATCCCAATGTTCATGGAGGATTGTGATAACAATGGAAATGGAGTATTGTAATGACAAGCACATAGAGCATTGTAATGATACGGTCATGTAGCATTTTGCTGACAAAGGCATGGAGCATTGTGATGACATGTGTCATGGAGCACTGTGATGACAAGCGTCACGGAGCATTGTGAATACAGGGGTCATGGAGCATTGGGATGACAAGGGCATGGATCATTGTGATGACAAGGGTCATGGAACACTGGACTGAAAATGTCCATGGAGTGATGTGATGACAGTGGTCATGGAGCATTGTGATGATATTGGCCATGGAGCATTCTGATGAGTAGGTCGTGGAGCATTGGTCTGAAATTGTTCATGGATTATTGTGATGACAGGGGTCATGGAGCATATTGATGACAAGGGAATGGAGCATGGTGATGACAAGTTCCTGGAGCATTGTGATGAGAAGACCATGGAGAGTTGTGAATACAAGGCTCATGGAGAATTCTGATGAAAAGGGGGCATGGAGCATTGTGATTACAGGGGTCTTGGAGCACTGTGATTACTAGGGCATGGAGCATTGTGATGAGATGCCATGGAGCATTCTGATGACAGCGTCCTGGAGTTTTTTGATGACAAGGGCATGGAGCATTGTGATTACAGGTGTCTTGGAACATTGTGATGACAAGGGCATGGAGCATTGTGAGGAGAAGACCAAGGAGCATTCTGATGGCATATATCATTGAGTTTTCTGATGACAAGGGCATGGAGCATTGAGATTACATGGTTCTTGGAGCATTGTGAAGAAAAGGACATCGATCATTGTGATGAAAAAGGCATGGAGCCTTGTCATGACAGGATTCAAGGAGCATACAGACAACAAGTGTCAGGGAGCATTTTGATGACAAGTGTATTGAGCATTGTGATGACAAAGGTCATGGAGCACTGTGATGAGAAGACCACTGATAATTCTGATGATGAGCATCATGGGGCATTGTAATGACAAGTGTTATGGAATACTGTGATCACAAGGGTTTGGAGCATTGTTTTGACAGAGGTCATGGAGCATTTTGATTTCATTGTGATGACAATAGCATGAAGCATTATGATGATGGGCATGGTGCATTGTGATGACAGGGTTCATGGATCATTGAGATGAAAATTGGCATAGAGCATTATGATTACAGGGTTCTTGGAGCATTGTGATGAGAAGGGTCATGGAGCTTTGTGATGACAAGGCCATGGAACATCGTGATGGCAGGGGTCATGGAGCATTGTTATGACTGGGGTAATTGAGCATTGTGAGGCAAGGGCATGGATCATTGGTCTAATATGTTTCATGGATAATTGTGATGACTGTTGGAATGGTGCATTGTGATGACATGGGCATGGAGCATTGTGAGGCCTAGTGTCATGGAGGATTCTGATGACAAAGGTAATGGAGCATTGTGATGACAATGGCTAGGAGCATTGTGATGACAAGGGACAGGGAGCATGGTGCTGAAAAGTGCATGGGAATTGTGATGACAAGGGTCATGGAGCATTCTGATGACAAGCTTGTGGAGTATTTTGATGAAAATGGCATGGAGCCTAGTGATGAAAAGGGCATGGTGTATTTTGATTACACGCATCATTGAGCATTTTGATGACAAGTGTTATGGAACACAGTGATCACAAGGGTTTGGAGCATTGTGATGATAGAGGTAATGGATCATTTTGATTTCAAGGAGCATGGAGCATTGTAATGACAAGGGCATGAAGCAATGTGATCCCAATGTTCATGGAGGATTGTGATGACAATGGAAATGGAGTATTGTGATGACAAGCGCATAGAGCATTGTAATGACAAGGTCATGTAGCATTTTGCTGACAATGGCATGGAACATTGTGATGACATGTGTCATGGAGCACTGTGATGACAAGCGTCACGGAGATTTGTGAATATAGGGGTCATGGACCATTGGGATGACAGGGGCATGGAATATTGTTATGACAAGGGTCATGGAGCCCTAGGCTGAAAATGTTCATGGAGTGTTGTGATGACACGGGTCATGCAGCATTGTGATGACTAGGGAATGGAGAATTGTGATGACAAGTTTCAAGGATCATTGTGTTGTCAGGTGTCATGGAGTGTTGTGATGACAGTGGTCATGGAGCAGTATGATGACAAGGGAATGGAGCATGGTGATGACAAGGTCCTGGAGCGTTTTGATGAAAAGACCATGGATACTTTTGATGACAAATCTCATGGAGCATTGTGATTAAAAGGAGCATGGAGCATTGTGATTACAGGGTTTTTGGAGCAATGTGATGACTAGGGCATGGAGCAATGTGATGAGAAGGCCATGGAGCATTCTGATGACATGCGTCATGGTGTTTTGTGATGACAAGGGCATGGAGCATTGTGATGACAAGGGCATGGAACATTGGTCTAATAAGTTTCATGGATTATTGTGATGACAGTTGGAATTTCGCATTGTGATGACAAGGGCATGGAGCATTGTGATGACCAGGTCATGCAGTATTGTGAAGACAGGTGTCAGGGAGCATTGTGATGACATATGTAATGGCCCAATGTGATGACAATGGCATGGAGCATTGTCATGCCAAGTGTCATGGAAGATTCTGATGACAAAGGTAATGGAGCATTGTGATGACAATGGCTTGGAGCATTGTGATGACAAGGGTCAGGGAACATTGTGCTGACAAGTGCATGTAGAACTGTGATGACAAAGGTCATGGAGCATTCTGATGACAAGCTTGTGGAGTATTTTGATGACAATGGCATGGAGCATTGAAATGAAAATGGCATGTGGCATTGTGATGAAAGAGGCATGGAGCCTTTTCGTGACAGGGTTCAAGGAGCATTCTGATGACAAGTGTCAGGGAGCTTTGTGATGACAATTGTATTGAGAATTGTGATGACAAAGTTCATGGAGCATTGGGATGAAAAGAGCATGGAGTATTGTGATGACAGGCATCATGGAGCATTGTGATGACTAGTGTTATGGTACATTGTGAGCACAAGGGTTTGGAGCATTGTGATGACAGACGTCATGGATCATTTTGATTTCAAGGAGCATGGAGCATTTTGATGACAGGGGTATGAAGCAATGTGATCCCAATGTTCATGGAGGATTGTGATGACAATGGAAATAGAGTATTTTGATGACAAGCGCATAGAGCATTGTAATGACAATGTCATGTAGCATTTTGCTGACAAAGACATGGAGCATTGTGATGACATGTGTCATGGAGCACTGTGATGACAAGCGTCACGGAGCATTGTGAATACAGGGGTCATGGAGCATTGTGATGACAAGGGTCATGGAGCACTGGGCTGAAAAAGTTCATGGAGTGTTGTGATGACAGGGATCATGAAGCATTGTGATGACTAGGGAATGGAGCATTGTGATGACAAGAGTCCCAGATCATTGTGTTGTCAGGTGTCATGGAGTGTTGTGATGACAGTGGTCATGGAGCATTGTGAGGATATTGGCCATGGAGCATTGTGATGAGTAGGGCATGGAGCATTGTGAGCAGAAGGCCATGGAGCATTCTGATGACATGTGTCATGGAGTATTGTGATGACAACTTCATGGAGCCTTGTGATTACAGGCATCTTGGAGCATTGTGATAAAAAGGGCATGGATCATTGATATGAAAAATGCATGGAGCCTTGTCATGACAGGGTTCAAGGAGCATACTTACGACAAGTGTCAGGGAGCATTGTGATAACAAGTGTATTGAGCATTGTGATGACAATGATCATGGAGCATTGTGATGAGAAGACCATAGATAATTGTGATGATGAGCATCATGGGGTGTTGTGATGATAAGTGTTATGGAACATTGTGATCACAAGGGTTTGGAGCATTATGATGACAGAGTTCATGGAGAATATTGATTTCATTGTGATTACAATAGCCTGAAGCATTATGATGATGGGCATGGTGAATTGTGATGACAGGTTTCATGGAGCATTGAGATGAAAAGGGGCATGGAGCATTGTGATTACAAGGGTCTTGTAACATTGTGATGACAAGGGCATGGAACATTCTGATGACATGCGTCATGGAGCTTTGTGATGACAAGGACATGGAGCATTGTGATTTCCGTGGTCTTAAACATTGTGATGACAAGTGTCATGGAACCCTGTGATGACTAGGCCTTGGAACATTTTGATGGCAAAGTCATGGTGCACTGTTATGACAGGGTTAATGGAGCATTTTGATGAGAAGCGCATGGAACATTGGTCTGAAATATTTCATGGATTTTGTGATGAGAGTGGGCTTGGAGCATTGTGATGACAAGGGCCCGGAGCACTGTGATACATGGGTCATGCAGGATTGTAATGACAAAGGCATGGAGCATTGTGATGAGAAGGGCATCGAGCATTGTGATGACAAGTATCAGGGAGCTTTGTGATGACAAGGGCATGGAGCAATGTGATAAGTGGGTTCATGGAGCATTGTGATGACAATGACATGGAGCATTGTGATGCTAAGGGTCATGGAGTTTGTGATGACAAGTCATGGAGCATTTTGATGACAAGGGCATGGTGCATTGTGATGAGAAAGGCAGGGAGCATTTTGATGGCCGGTTCATGCAGCAATTTGATGAAAATTGTAAAGGAGTATTTTGATGGCAGGTGTTATAAAACATTGTGATGTAAGGGGTCTTGGAACTTTGGGAAGAAAAGGGTCATGGAGCATTTTGATGACAGGGGTTATGGAACATTGTGATGTCAGGGGTCATGGAACATTGTGATGATAAGGGGATGTAGCATTGTGATGACAGGGTCATGGAACATTGTGATTACAGGGGTGAGGGAGTATTGTGATGACTAGTGATGGAACATTGTGATATCTCTGTTGAGAGAGCATTTTGATGAGATGTGCATGGAGCATTGTGATTACAGGGATCTTGAAGCATTGTGATGAAAAGGGCATGGATCATTGTTATGAAAAAGGCATGGAACCTTGTAAAGAGAGGGTTCAAGGAGCATACTGACGACAAGTGTCAGGGAGCATTGTGACGACAAGTGTATTGAGCATTGTGATGACAAAGATCATGGAGCATTGTGATGAGAAGACCATGGATAATTGTGATGATGAGCGTCATGGGGTGTTGTGATGATAAGTGTTATGGAACATTGTGATCACAAGTGTTTGGAGCATTATGATGACAGAGGTCATGGAGAATATTGATTTCATTGTGATGACAATAGCCTGAAGCATTATGATGATGGGCATGGTGCATTGTGATGACAGGGTTCATGGAGCATTGAGATGAAAAGGGGCATGGAGCATTGTGATTACAAGGGTCATGGAGCATTGTGATGACAAGGGCATGGAGCATTGTGATGAAAAGGCGATGAAACCTTCTGATGACATGCGTCATGGAGCTTTGTGATGACAAGGTCATGGAGCATTTTGATTTCAGGGGTCTTAAGCATTGTGATGACAAGTGTCATGGAACCTTGTGATGACTATGGCGTGGAACATTTTCATGGCAAGGGTCATGGTGCATTATTATGACAGGGTTAATGGAGCATTTTGATGAGAAGGGCATGGAACAATGGTCTGAAATGTTTCATGGATTATTGTGATGAGAGGGGGCAAAGAGCATTGTGATAACAAGGGAACGGAACACTGTGATACATGGTTCATTGAGGATTGTAATGAGAAGCGCATGGAGCATTGTGAGAAGAATGGCATCGAGCATTGTGATGAAATGCATCATGGATCGTGTGATGACAAGGGCTTTGAACAATGTGATGAGAGGTTTTTGGAGCATTGTGATGACAATGGCATGGAGCATTGTGATGCCAAGGGTCATGGAGTTTTGTGATGACAAAGGTCATGGAGCATTTTGATGACAAGGGTGTGGTGCATTCTCTTGTGATGGGCAGGGAGCATTGTGATGACAGGGTCATGGAGCAATTTGATGAAAAGTGTCATGGAACATTTTGATGACAGGGGTTATTGAACATTGTGATGTCAGGAGTCATGGAACATTTTCATGACAGTGTTGTGGACCATTGTGATTAGAGGGAAGTGGGTGTATTGTGATGACTAGTGAGGGAACATTTTGATATCATTCGTAAGAGAGCATGTGGATAAGAAGTGCATGGAGCATTGTGAGGACAAGTTTTATGGAGCATTGTGATGACACGCTTGTGGAGCACTGTGATGACAAGCACATGGCGCATTGTGATGACATGGGTCATGGAGCAATGTGATGACAAGGGTCACCGAGCATTGTGATGAAAATTTCATGGAGCATTTTGCTGACAAAGGTCACAGAGCCTAGTGATGACGAGGGCATGGACCATTGTGATACAAAGGTTATGAAGCATTGTGATGACTGGAGTCACGGAGCATTGTGATGACAGGGGTCATAGAGCTTTTTGATGAAAAGGCAATGAGCATTGTGATGACAGGGGCATGGAGCATTGGCCTGATATGTTTCATGGATTATTGTGATGACAGTGGGCATGGTGCAATGTGATGACAAAGGCATGGAGAATTGTGATGAGAAGGTCATGGAGTATTTTGAAGACAGGTCTCAGGGAGCATTGTGATGACATATGTCATGGTCCATTGCGATGACAATGGAATGGAATATTGTGATGCCAAGTGTCATGGAGGATTGTGATGACAAATGTAATGGAGCATTTTGATGACAAGGGCTTGGAGCATTGTGATGACAATGGACATGGAGCATTGTGATGACAAGGGCATGGAGCATTGTGATGACAAGGGCCATTGAGAATTTTGATGACAAGTTCATGAAGCATTGTGATGAGAAGCACATGGAGCTTCCTATGACAGGGGTCATGGAGCATTGTGATGAAAACTGCATACAGAATTGTGATGACAAATCATGTAACACGGTGATGAGAAGTGTCGTGGAGCATAGTGATGCCAAGAACGAGGAGAATTGTGATGACAGGGGACATGGAGCATTGTGATGACCAGGGCATGGAGCATTGTGATGGCAAGACCGTGGAGCTTTGTGATGAGAAGACCATGGATAATTGTGATGACGAGCGTCATGGAGCACTGTAATGACAAGGGGAATGGAGCATTGTGATGAGAATGGCCATGGAGCATTGTGATGACAAGGGTCATGGAGCATTTTGATGACAAGGGCGTGGAGAATTTTGATGAGAAGACCATGGATAATTGTGATGACGAGAGTCATGGAGCACTGTAATGACAAGGGGAATGGAGCATTGTGATGACAGTGGCCATGGAGCATTGTGATGACAAGTGTCATGGAGCATTCTGATGACAAGCTTGTGGAGTATTGTGATGACAATGGCATGGAGCATTGTGATGAAAAGGACATGGAGCATTGTGATAAAAAATGCATGAAGCCATTTCATGACAGGTTTCAAGGAGCATTCTGAAGACAAGTGTCATGGAACATTGTGATGACAAGTGTATTGAGAATGGTGATGAAAATGATCATGGAGCATTTTGACGAAAAGGGCATGGAGTATTGTGATGACAGGCCTCATGGAGCGTTGTGATGACAAGTGTTATGGAACATTGTGATCACAAGTGTTTGGAGCATTGTGATGATAGAAGTCATGGATAATTTTGTTTTCAAGGAGCATGGAGCATTGGGATGACAAGGGCATGAAGCATTGTGATCCCAAGGTTCATGGAGGATTGTGATGACAATGGTAATGGAGTATTGTGATGACAAGCAAATAGAGCATTGTGATGACAAGGTCATGTAGCATTTTGCTGACACAGGCATGGAACATTGTGATGATAAGGGTCATGGAGCACTGTGATGAGAAGCATCACGGATCATTGTGATTACAGGGGTCATGGAGCATAGGGATGGCAAGGCCATGGATCATTGTGATGACAAGTGTCATGGAGCATTGGGCTGAAAATGTTCATGGAGCATTGTGATGACTAGGGAATGGAGCATTGTGATGACAAGAGTCCCGGATCACTGTGTTGTCAGGGGTCATGGAGCGTTGTGATGACAGTGGTCATGGAGCATTGTGATGATAGGGATCATGAAGCATTGTGATGAGAAGTTCCTGGAGAATTGGACTGAAAATGTTCAGGAAGTATTGTGAGGACTGGGGTCATGGAGCATTGTGATGACAAGGGAATGGAGCACTGTGATGAAAAGTTCCTGGAGCATTGTGATGAGAAGACCATGGAGCCTTGTAATAACAAGTCTCATGGAGCATTCTGATAAAAGGGGGCATGGAGTATTGTGATTACAGGGGTCTTGGAGCACTGTGATGACAAGGGCATGGAGCACTGTGATTACTGGTGTCTTGGAGCATTGTGATGAAATTGGCATGGATCATTGTTATGAAAATGGTATGGAGCCTTGTAATGACAGGGTTCCAGGAGCATACTGATGACAAGTGTCAGGGAGCATTGTGATGACAAGTGTATAGAGCACTGTGATGACAAAGGTCATGGAGCACTGTGATGAGAAGACCATGGATAATTGTGATGATGAGCGTCATGGGGCGTTGTGATGATAAGTGTTATAGAACATTGTGATCACAAGGATTTGGAGCATTGTGATGAGACAGATCATCGAATATTTTGATTTCATTTTGATGACAAGAGCCTGAAGCATTATGATGATGGGCATGGTGCATTTTGATGACAGGGTTCATGGAGCATTGAGATGCAAAGGGGCAGGGAGCATTGTGATTAGAGGGTTCATGGAGAATTGTGATGACAATGGCATGGAGCATTGAGATGCCAAGGGTCATGGAGCTTTTTGATGACAAAGGTCATGGAGCAATTTGATGACAAGGGGTGGTGCAATGTGATGAGAAGGGCAGGGAGCATTGTGATGACAGTGTCATAGAGCAATTTGATGAAAAGGGTCATGGAATATTTTGATGACAGGGGTTATGGAACATTGTGATGTCAGGGGTCATCGAACTTTGTGATGATAAGTGCATGTAGCATTGCAAAGACAGGAGTCATGGAACATTGTGATGACAGTGGTGAGGGAGTATTGTGATGAATAGTGATGTAACATTTTGATATCTGTGGTGAGAGAGCATTTTGATGAGAAGTGCATGGAGAATTGTGATGACAAGTTTTATGGAGCATTGTGGTGACAAGATTGTGGAGAACTGTAATGACAAGCGCAGGGTGCATTGTGATGAAATGGGTCATGGTGCATTGTGCTGACAAGCGCATGGAGCACTGTGATGACAAGGGTCATGGAGCATTGTGCTGAGGAAGGCATAGAGCATTGTGATGACAAGGGTCAAAGAGCATTGTGATGAAAATTTCATGGAGCAATGTGGTTAAATATGTCACAGAGACTGTGGATGACGAGGGCATGGACCATTGTGATGACAAAGGTCATGAAGCATTGTGATGAATCGATTCATGGAGCATTGTGATGACAGGGGTCATGGAGCATTGTGATAACAAGGGCATGGAGCATTGTGATGACAAGGGCAGGGAACATTGGTCTAATATGTTTCATGGATTATTGCGATGACAGTTGGAATGGCACATTGTGATGACAAGGGCATGGAGCATTGTGATGACCAGGTCATGCAGTATTGTGAAGAGAGGTGTCAGGGAGCATTGTGATGACATATGTAATGGCCCATTGTGATGACAATGGCATGGAGCATTGTGATGCCTAGTGTCATGGAGGATTCTGATGACAATGGAAATGGAGCATTGTTATGACAATGGCTTGGAGCATTGTGATGACAATGGTCAGGGAGCACTGTGCTGACAAGTGCATGGAGAATTGTGATGACAAGCGTCATGGAGCATTCTGATGACAAGCTTGTGGAGTATTTTGATGACAATGGCATGGATCATTGTGATGAAAACGGCATGGGCATTGTGATGAAAAAGGCATGGAGACTTTTTCTGACAGGGTTCAAGGAGCATTCTGATGACAAGTGTCAGGGAGCATTGTGATGACAAGTGTATTGAGAATTGTGATGACAAAGGTCATGGAGCATTGTGATGAAAAAGGCATGGAGTAATGTGATGACAGGCATCTTAGAGCGTTGTGATGACAAGTGTTATGGAACATTGTGATCACAAGGGTTTGGAGAATTGTGATGAAAGTGGTCATGGATCATTTAGATTTCAAGGAGCATGGAGCATTGTGATGACAAGGGCATGAAGCAATGTGATCCCAAGGTTCATGGAGGACTGTGATGACAATGGGAATGGAGTATTGTGATGACAAGCGCATAGAACATTGCAATGACAAGGTCAGGTAGTATTTTGCTGACAAAGGCATGGAGCACTGTGATGACAGGTGTCATGGAGCCCTGTGATGACAAGCGTCATGGAGCATTGTGAATACAGGGGTTATGGAGCATTGGGATGACAAGGGCATGGATGATTTTGATGACAAGAGTCATGGAGCATTGGGCTGAAAATGTTCATGGAATATTGTGATGACAGGGATCATGCAGCATTTTGATGACCAGTTCCTGGAGCACTTTGATGAGAAGACAATGGAGACTTGTGATGACAAGTCTCATGGAGCATTTTGATGAAAAGGGACATGGAGCATTGTGATTACAGGGGTCTTGGAGCATTGTGATGACAAGGGCATGGAGCATTGTGATGAGAAGGCCATGGAGCATTCTGATGACATACATCATTGAGCATTATGATGACAAGGGCATGGAGCATTGTGATTACAGGGGTCTTGGAGCATTGTGATTAAAATGACATGGATCATTGTGATGAAAAAGGCATGGAGACGGGTCATGACAGGGTTAAAGGAGCATACTGATGACAAGTGTCAGGGAGCATTGTGATAACAAGTGTATTAAGCATTGTGATGACAATGGTCATGGAGCATTGTGATGAGAATACCATGGATAATTGTGATGATGAGCGTCAAGGGGTGTTGTGATGGTAAGTGTTATGGAACATTTTGATCACCAGGGTTTGGAGCATTGTGATGACAGAGGTCATCGAGCATTTTGATTTCATTGTGATGACAATAGCCTGAAGCATTATGATGATGGGCATCGTCCATTGTGATGACAGGGTTCATGGAGCATTGAGATGAAAAGACGCATGGAGCATTTTGATTACAAGGGTCTTGGAGCATTGTGATGACAAGGGCATAGATAATTTTGATGACAGGGCCATGGAACATTCTGATGACATGTGTCATGTAGCTTTTTGATGACAAGGGCATGGAGCATTTTGTTTAGATGGGTCGTGGAGCATTGTGATGACAAGTGTCATGGAGCCTTGTGATGACAAGTCCGTGGAACATTGTGATGGCAGGTGTCATGGAGCATAGTTATGACAGAGGTAAAGGAGCATTGTGATGAGAAGGGCATGGAGCATTGGTCTGAAATGTTTCATGGATTATTGTGATGAGAGTGGGCATAGAGCATTGTGATGATAAGGGCATGGAACACTGTGATACATGGGTCATGGAGGATTCTAATGACAAGGGCATGGGGCATTGTGATGAGAAGGGCATCGAGCATTGTGATGACAAGTGTCATGGAGCTTTGTGATGACAAGGGCATGGAGAAATGTGATGAGAGTGTTCATGGAGCATTGTGATGACAATGACATCGAGCACTGTGATGCCAGGGGTCATGGAGCTTTGTGATGACAAAGGTCATGGAGCATTTTGATGACAAGTGCATGGTGCATTGTGATGAGAATGGCAGGGAGTATTTTGATGCCAGGGTCATGCAGCAATTTGATGAAAAGTGTATTGGAACATTTTGATGACAGGGGTTAGAGAACATTGTGATGTCAGGGGTCATGGAACATTGTGATGATAAGGGGATGTAGCATTGTGATGACAGGGGTCATGGGACATTGTGATTACTGGGGTGAGGGAGTATTGTGACGACTAGTGATGAAACACTGTGATATCTCTGGTGATAGAGCATTTTGATGAGAAGTGTATGGAGCATTGTGATTACAAGGTTTATGGAGCATTGCACTGACAAGTTTCTGGACCGTTGTGATGAAAAACGAATGGCACATTGTGATGAGAAGGGTCATGGAACATTTTTCAAACAAAGGCATGGATCATTTTGATGACAATGGTCACGGAGCATTGTGGTGAAAACGGCATGGGGCATTGTGATGAAAATTGCATGGAGCCTTTTCGTGACAGGGTTCAAGGAGCATTCTGATGACAAGTGTCAGGGAGCATTTTGATGACAAGTGTACTGAGCATTGTGATGACAAAGGTCATGGAGCATTGTGAAGAAAAGGGCATGGAATTTTGTGATGACAGTCATCATGGAGCATTGTGATGACAAGTGTTATGGAACTTTGGGATCACAATGGTTTGGAGCATTGTGATGACAGAGGTCATGGATCATTTTGATTTCAAGGAGCATGGAGCATTGTGATGACAAGGGCATGAAGCAATGTGATCCCAAGGTTCATGGAGGATTGTGATGACAATGGAAATGGAGTATTTTGATGACAAGCACATAGAGAATTGTAATGACAAGGTCATGTAGCATTTTGCTGACAAAGTCAGGGAGCATTGTGATGAAATGTGTCATGGAGCACTGTGATGACA
>NW_028294311.1:0-49000 GCF_964341445.2 Mesoplodon mirus | reverse complement strand
AGGCCTCATGGAGCGTTGTGATGACAAGTGTTATGGAACATTGTGATCACAAGGGTTTGGAGCATTGTGATGACAGACGTCATGGAGTATTTTGATTTCATTGTGATGACAATAGCATGAAGCAGTATAATGATGGGCATGTTGCATTGTGATGACAGGGTTCATGGAACATTGAGATGAAAAGGGGCATGGAGCTTTGTGATTACAGTGGTCTTGGGGCATTGTGATGACAAGGGCATGGAGCATTGTGTTGAGAAGGCCATGGAGCATTCTGATGACATGCGTCATGGAGCTTTGTGATGAAAACGGCATGGACCATTGTGATGACAAGGGTCATGGAGCCTTGTGATGAGAAGGCATTGGAACATTGTGATGGCAGGGGTCATGGAGCATTGTTATGACAGGGGTAATGGAGCATTGTGAGGACAAGTGCATGGAACATTGGTGTGAAAAGTTTCATGGATTATTGGGATGAGAATGGGCATCGAGCATTGTGGTGACAAGGGCATGGAACACTGTGATACATGGTTCATGCTGGATTGTAATGACAAGGGCATGGAGCATTTTGATGAGAAGTGCATCGAGCATTGTGATGAGAAGCGTCATGGCGCTTTGTGATGAAAAGGGCATGGAGCATTACATGAGTGTTCATGGAGCATTGTGATGACAATGGCATGGAGCATTGTGATGAGTGGAATCATGGAGCATTGCGATGACAGGGGTCATGGAGCATTGTGATGACAAGGGCAAGGAACATTGTGATGACAGGGGCATGGAGCAATTTGATGAAAAGTGTCATGGAATATTTTGATGACAGGGGTTATGGAACATTGTGATGTCAGGGGTCATGGAGCATTGTGATGAAAAGGGTCTTGGAGCATTTTGATGACAGGTGTTATGGAACATTGTGATGTCAGGGGTCATGGAGCATTGTGATTATAAGGTCATGTAGCATTGTGATTACATGTGTCATGGAACATTGTGATGACAGGGGTGAGGGAGTATTGTGATGACTAGTGATGGAACACTGTGATATCAGTGGTGAGAGAGCATTTTGATAGGAAGTGCATGGAGCATTGTGAGGACAAGTTTTATAGAGCATTGTGGTCACAATGTTTTGGAGCATTGTGATGACAAGTACATGGTACATTGTGATGACGTGTCATGGAGCATTGTGGTGACAAACGCATGGAGCATTGTGATGACAAGGGTCATGGAGCATTGTGCTGACAAATGCATGGAGCATTGTTATGACAAGTGTCACAGAGCCTTGGGTGACGAGGGCATGGACTATTCTAATGACAAATTTCATGAAGCATTGTGATGAGTGGAATCATGGAACATTGCATTTACAGGGGTCATGGAGCATTTTGATGACAAGGGCAAGGAGCATTGTGATGACAGGGGCATGGAGCATTGGTCTGACAAGTTTCATGGATTATTGCAATGACACTGGTCATGGCACATTTTGATGACAAGGGCATGGAGCATTGTGATGAGAAGGGTCATGGAGCATTGTCCTGACAACGGCATGGAGAAATTTGATGAGAAGGTCTTGGAGCATTGTGATGACATGGGTCATGGAGCATTGTGATGACAAGGGCATGGAGCATTGTGATGACAAGGGCCATTGAGAATTTTGATGACAAGGTCGTCAAGCATTGTGATGACAAGCTCATGGAGCTTGCTATGACAGGGTTCATGGAGCATTGTGATGACAAGAGCATGTAACATTGTGAAGAGAAGTGTCATGGAGCATTGTGATGACAAGGATGTGGAGAATTGTGAGGACAATGGACATGGAGCATTGTGATGACCAGGGCATGGAGCATTTTGATGGAAAGACCGTGGAGCATTTTGAAGAGAAGACCATGGATAATTGTGATGACGAGCATTATGGATTACTTTAATGACAAGAGGCATGTATCATTGTGATTACAGGGTTCTTGGGGCATTGTGATCACAAGGGTCATGGAGCCCTGTGATGACAAGGTCATGGAGCATTCTGATGAAGTGTGTCATTGAGAATTGTGTAACCAGGGCATGGTGCATTGTGATTAAAGGGTTCATGGAGCATCGTGATGACAAGGGTCATGGAGGCACGTGATGAAAAGGCTGTGGAACACTGCAATGGCAGGTGTCATGGAGCATTGTGATGACAGGGGTAATGGAGCATTGTGATGGCAAAGGCATGGAGCATTGGTCTGAAAATTTTCATGGATTTTTGTGATGAGAGTGCGCATGGAGCATTGTGATGACAAGGGCACGGAACACTGTGATACATGGGTCATGGAGGATTGTAATGACAAGGGCGTGGAACATTGTGATGAGAAGGGCATCAAACATTGTGATGACAAGCGTCATGGAGCATTGTGATGAAATGTTCATGGAGCATTGTGGTGACAAAGGTCACAGAGCCTTGTGATTACGAGGGCATGGACCATTGTGATGAAAAAGGTCATGAAGCATTGTGATGACTGGAGTCACGGAGCATTTTGATGACAGGGGTCATGGAGCATCGTGATGCTGATTATCATGGAGGATTGTGATGACAAAGTTAATGGAGAAATGTGATGACAAGTGCTTGGAGCATTGTGATGACAAGGGCATGGAGTATTGTGATGACAAGGGCCATTGAGAATTTTGATGACAAGACGTGAAGCATTGTGATGACAAGCACATGGAGCTTGCTATGACAGGGGCCATGGAGCATTGTGATGACAAGTGCATGGAGAATTGTGAAGACAAGAGCATGTAACATTGTGATGAGAATTGTCATGGAGCATTGTGATGACAAGGAGGAGGAGAATTGTGATGACAAAGTACATGGAGCATTGTGATGACCAGGGCATGGAGCATTGTGATGGAAAGACCGTGGAGCATTGTGATGAGAAGACCGTAGATAATTGTGATGATGAGCGTCATGGAGCACTTTAATGACAAGGGGCATGGAGCATTGTGATGAGAGGTGTCATGGAGCATTGTGATGAAAAGGGCATGGATCATTGTGATGAAAAAGGCATGGAGCCTTTTCATGACAGGGTTCAAGTTGCATGCTGACGACAAGTGTCAGGGAGCATTATGATGACAAGTGTGTTGAACTTTGTGATGACAAAGGTCAAGGAGCCTTGTGATGAGAAGCCCATGGTTAATTGTGATGATGAGCGTCATGGGGCGTTGTGATGACATGTGTTATGGAACATTGTGATCACAAGGGTTTGGAGCATTGTAATGACAGAGGTCATGGAGCATTTATATTTCATTGTGATGACAATAGCATGAAGCATTATGATGATGGGCATGGTGCATTGTGATGACAGGGTTCATGAAGCATTGAGATGAAAAGGGGCATGGAGCCACGTGATGAAAAGGCTGTGGAACATTGCAATGGCAGGTGTCATGGAGCATTGTGATGACAATGGCATGGAGCATTGTGATGCCAATGGTCATGGAGCTTTGTGATGACAAACGTCATGGAGCATTTTGTTGACAAGGGCGTGGTTAATTGTGATGAGAAGGGCAGGGAGCATTGTGATGACAGGGTCATGGAGCAAATTGATGAAAACTGTCATGGAACATTTTGATGACAGTGTTTATGGAACATTATGATGTCAGGGGTCATGGAGCATTGTGATGAAAAGGGTCATGGAGCATTTTGATAACAGGGGTTATTGAACATTGTGAAGTCAGGGATCGTGGAGTATTGTGATGATAAGGGCATGTAGCATTGTGATGACGGGGTCATGGAACATTGTGATGACAGGGGCGAGGGAGTATTTTGATGACTAGTGATGGAACGTTTTGATATCAGTTGTGAGATTGCATTTTGATGAGAAGTGAATGGATCATCGTGATGACAAGGTTTATGGAGCATTGTGATGACAAGGTTGTGGAGCATTGTGATGACAAACGCAAGGCGCATTTTGATGACATGGGTCATGGAGCATTGTGGTGACAAGCGCATGGAGCATTGTGATGACAGGGGTCACAGAGCATTGTGATGAAAAGTTCATGGACCATTGTGATGACAAAGGTCATGAAACATTGTGATGACTGGAGTCACGGAGCATTGTGATGACAGGGGTCATGGAGAGTTGTGATGAAAACGGCATGGAGCATTGTGATTAAAGGGGCATGGAGCATTGGTCTGACAAGTTTCATGGATTATTGTGATGACAGTGGGCATGGTGCATTGTGATGACAAGGGTCATGGAGCATTGTCCTGACAACGGCATGGAGAAATTTGATGAGAAGGTCTTGGAACATTGTGATGACATGGGTCATGGAGCATTGTGATGACAAGGGCATGGAGCATTGTGATGACAAGGGCCATTGAGAATTTTGATGACAAGGTCGTCAAGCATTGTGATGACAAGCACATGGAGCTTTCTATGACAGGTTTCATGGTGCATTGTGATGACAAGTGCATAGAGAATTGTGATGACAAGAGCATGTAATATTGTGAAGAGAAGTGTCATGGAGCATTGTGATGACAAGGACGTGGAGAATTGTGAGGACAATGGACATGGAGCATTGTGATGACCAGGGCATGGAGCATTTTGATGGAAAGACCGTGGAGCATTTTGAAGAGAAGACCATGGATAATTGTGATGACGAGCATTATGGATTACTTTAATGACAAGAGGCATGTATCATTGTGATTACAGGGTTCTTGGGGCATTGTGATCACAAGGGTCATGGAGCCCTGTGATGACAAGGGCATGGAGCATTCTGATGAGAAGGACATGGAGCATTCTGATGAAGTGTGTCATTGAGAATTGTGTAACCAAGGCATGGTGCATTGTGATTAAAGTGTTCATGGAGCATCGTGATGAAAAGGGTCATGGAGGCACGTGATGAAAAGGCTGTGGAACACTGCAATGGCAGGTGTCATGGAGCATTGTGATGACAGGGGTAATGGAGCATTGTGATGGCAAAGGCATGGAGCATTGGTCTGAAAATTTTCATGGATTTTTGTGATGAGAGTGCGCATGGAGCATTGTGATGACAAGGGCACGGAACACTGTGATACATGGGTCATGGAGGATTGTAATGACAAGGGCGTGGAGCATTGTGATGAGAAGGGCATCGAACATTGTGATGACAAGCGTCATGGAACTTTGTGATGACAAGGGCATGGAGCAATGGGATGAGAGGGTTCATGGAGCATTGTGATAACAAATGTCATGAAGCATTGTGATGACTGGAGTCATGGAGCATTGTGATGACAAGGGCATGGAGCATTGGTCTTACAAGTTTCATGGATTGTTGTGATGACAGTGGGCATGGCGCATTCTGATGACAAGGGCATGGAGCATTGTGATGACAAGGTCATAGAGTATTGTGAAGACAGGTGTCAGGGAGCATTGTGATGACATATGTCATGGTCCATTGTGATGACAATGGCATGGAGCATTGTGATGTCAAGTGTCATGGAGGATTGTGATGACAAAGGTCATGGAGCATTTTGATGACAAGGGTCATGTAGCATTGTGATGACAAGGTCCATGGAGCATTGTGATGACAAGGGCCATTGAGAATTTTGATGACAGTGTCGTGAAATATTGTGATGACAAGTGCATGGTGCTTGCAATGACAGGGGTCATGGAGCATTGTGATGACAAGTGCATGGAGAATTGTGTTGAAAAGAGCATGTAACATTGTGATGAGAAGTGTCATGGAGCATTGTGATGACAAGGACGTGGAGAATTGTGATGACAAAGGACATGGAGCATTGTGATGACCAGGATATGGAGCATTTTGATGGAAAGACCGTGGAACATTGTGAAGAGAAGACCATGGATAATTGTGATGACGAGCATTATGGAGCACTTTAATGACAAGGGGCATGGATCATTGTGATTACAGGGGTCTTGGAGCATTGTGATGACAAGGGTCATGGAGCCTTGTGATGACAAGGGCATGGAGCATTCTGATGAGAAGGCCATGGAGCATTCTGATGACATGCGTCGTGGAGTTTTGTGTGGCAAGGGCATGGAGCATTGTGATTACAGGGGTCTTGGAGCATTGTGATGACAAGGGTCATGGAGCCACGTGATGAAAAGGCTGTGGAACTTTGCAATGGCAGGTGTCATGGAGCATTGTTATGACAGGGGTAATGGAGCATTGTGATGACAAGGGCACGGAACACTGTGATACATGGGTCATGGAGGATTGTAATGAAAAGGGGGTGGAGCATTGTGATGAGAAGGGCATCGAACATTGTGATGACAAGCGTCATGGAGCATTGTGATGACAAGGGTCATGGAGCATTGTGATGAAATGTTCATGGAGCATTGTGGTGACAAAGGTCACAGAGCCTTGTGATTACGAGGGCATGGACCATTGTGATGAAAAAGGTCATGAAGCGTTGTGATGACTGGAGTCACGGAGCATTGTGATGACAGGGGTCATGGAGCATCGTGGTGCCGATTATCATGGAGGATTGTGATGACAAAGTTAATGGAGAAATGTGATGACAAGTGCTTGGAGCATTGTGATGACAAGGGCATGGAGTATTGTGATGACAAGGGCCATTGAGAATTTTGATGACAAGACGTGAAGCATTGTGATGACAAGCGCATGGAGCTTGCTATGACAGGGGCCATGGAGCATTGTGATGACAAGTGCATGGAGAATTGTGAAGACAAGAGCATGTAACATTGTGATGAGAATTGTCATGGAGCATTGTGATGACAAGGAGGAGGAGAATTGTGATGAGAAAGTACATGGAGCATTGTGATGACCAGGGCATGGAGCATTGTGATGGAAAGACCGTGGAGCATTGTGATGAGAAGACCGTAGATAATTGTGATGATGAGCGTCATGGAGCACTTTAATGACAAGGGGCATGGAGCATTGTGATGAGAGGTGTCATGGAGCATTGTGATGAAAAGGGCATGGATCACTGTGATGAAAAAGGCATGGAGCCTTTTCATGACAGGGTTCAAGTTGCATGCTGACGACAAGTGTCAGGGAGCATTGTGATGACAAGTGTGTTGAGCTTTGTGATGACAAAGGTCAAGGAGCCTTGTGATGAGAAGCCCATGGTTAATTGTGATGATGAGCATCATGGGGCATTGTGATGACAAGTGTTATGGAACATTGTGATCACAAGGGTTTGGAGCATTGCAATGACAGAGGTCATGGAGCATTTATATTTCATTGTGATGACAATAGCATGAAGCATTATGATGATGGGCATGGTGCATTGTGATGACAGGGTTCATGAAGCATTGAGATGAAAAGGGGCATGGAGCCACGTGATGAAAAGGCTGTGGAACATTGCAATGGCAGGTGTCATGGAGCATTGTGATGACAATGGCATGGAGCATTGTGATGACAATGGCATGGAGCATTGTGATGCCAATGGTCATGGAGCTTTGTGATGACAAACGTCATGGAGCATTTTGTTGACAAGGGCGTGGTTAATTGTGATGAGAAGGGCAGGGAGCATTGTGATGACAGGGTCATGGAGCAAATTGATGAAAACTGTCATGGAACATTTTGATGACAGTGTTTATGGAACATTATGATGTCAGGGGTCATGGAGCATTGTGATGAAAAGGGTCATGGAGCATTTTGATAACAGGGGTTATTGAACATTGTGAAGTCAGGGATCGTGGAGTATTGTGATGATAAGGGCATGTAGCATTGTGATGACGGGGTCATGGAACATTGTGATGACAGGGGCGAGGGAGTATTTTGATGACTAGTGATGGAACGTTTTGATATCAGTTGTGAGATTGCATTTTGATGAGAAGTGAATGGATCATCGTGATGACAAGGTTTATGGAGCATTGTGATGACAAGGTTGTGGAGCATTGTGATGACAAACGCAAGGCGCATTTTGATGACATGGGTCATGGAGCATTGTGGTGACAAGCGCATGGAGCATTGTGTTGACAGGGGTCACAGAGCATTGTGATGAAAAGTTCATGGACCATTGTGATGACAAAGGTCATGAAGCATTGTGATGACTGGAGTCACGGAGCATTGTGATGACAGGGGTCATGGAGAGTTGTGATGAAAACGGCATGGAGCATTGTGATTAAAGGGGCATGGAGCATTGGTCTGACAAGTTTCATGGATTATTGTGATGACAGTGGGCATGGTGCATTGTGATGACAAGGGCATGGAGAATTGTGATGACAAGGTCATGGAGTATTTTGAAGACAGGTGTCAGGGAGCATTGTGATGACATATGTCATGGTCCATTGTGATGAAAATGGCATGGTGCATTGTGATGCCAAGTGTCATGGAGGATTGTGATGACAAAGGTAATGGAGCATTGTGATGACAAGGGTCAGGGAGCATTGTGATTACAAGGGCATGGATCATTCTGATGACAATGGCCATTGAGAATTTTGATGACAAAGTCGTGTAGCATTGTGATGACAAGCGCATGGAGCATGCTATGACAGGTGTCATGGAGCATTGTGATGACAAGTGCATGGAGAATTGGGAAGACAAGAGCATGTGACATTGTGATGAGAAGTGTCATGGAGCATTGTGATGACAAGGACGTGGAGAATTGTGATGATAAGGGACATGGAGCATTGTGGTGAAAAGTTCATGGAGCATTGTGGTTACCATGGTCACCGAGCCTTGTGATGATGAGGGCATGGACCATTGTGATGACAAAGGTCATGAAGCAATGTGATGAGTGAAGTCACGGAGCATTGTGAAGACAGGTGTCATGGAGCATTGTGATGACAAGGGCATGGAGCGTTGTGATGACAAGGACATGAAGCAATGTGATCCGAAGCTTCATGGAGGATTATGATGACAATGGGAATGGAGTATTGGTGATAACAAGCTCATGGAGCATTGTGATGACAAGGTCATGTAGCATTTTTATGACAAAGGCATGGAGCATTGTGATGATAAGGGTCATTGAGCACTGTGATGACAAGCGTCACAGAGCATTTTGATTACAGGGGTCATGGAGCATTGGGATGACAAGGGCATGGATCATTGTGATGACAAGTGTCATGGAGCATTTTGATGACAGGAGTCCCGGATCATTTTGTTGTCAGGGTCATGGAGCATTGTGATGACTGTGTTCATGGAGCATTGTGATGACAGTGGTCATGGAGCATTGTGATGAGAAGGTCAAAGAAAATTGGGCTGCAAACGTTCATGGAGTATTGTGATGACAGGGGTCATGGAACATTGTGATGACAAGGGAATGGAGTATGGTGATGACAAGGTCCTGGAGCATTGTGATGAGAAAACCATGGAGCTTTGTGATGACAAGTCTCATGGAGCATTCTGATGAACAGGGTCATGGGGCATTGTGATTACAGGTGTCTTGGAGCATTGTGATGACAAGGGCATGGAGCATTGTGATGAGAAGGCCATGGAGCACTGTGATCACATGCCTCATGGAGCTTTGTGATGACAAGAGCATGGAGCATTGTCATTACAGAGGTCTTGGAGCATTTTGAAGAAAATGGCATGGATCATTTTGATGAAAAAGCCATGGAGCCTTGTCATGACAGGGTTGAAGGAGCATACTGATGGCAAGTGTCATGGAACACTGTGCTGGCAAAGGCTTGGAGCATTGTGATGACAAGGGTCACAGAGAATTGTGATGAAAAGTTCATGGAGCATTGTGGTGACACAGGTCACATAGCCATGTGATGACGAGGGCAAGGACCATTGTGATGAGAAATGTCAGGAAGCATTGTGATGACTGAAGTCATGGAGCATTGTGATGACAAGGGCATGGAGCATTGGTCTTACAAGTTTCATGGATTGTTGTGATGACAGTGGGCATGGTGCGTTGTGATGTCAAGGGCATGGAGCATTGTGATGACAAGGTCATAGAATATTGTGAAGACAGGTGTCAGGGAGCATTGTGATGACATATGTCATGGTCCATTGTGATGACAATGGCATGGAGCATTGTGATGTCAAGTGTCATGGAGGATTGTGATGACAACGGTCATGGAGCATTTTGATGACAAGGGTCATGTAGAATTGTGATGACAAGGGTCATGGAGCATTATGATGACAAGGGCCATTGAGAATTTTGATGACAATGTCGTGAAATATTGTGATGACAAGTGCATGGTGCTTGCAATGACAGGGGTCATGGAGGATTGTGATGACAAGTGCATGGAGAATTGTGATGAAAAGAGCATGTAACATTGTGATGAGAAGTGTCATGGAGCATTGTGATGACAAGGACGTGGAGCATTGTGATGAAAAGGGCATGGAGCATTGTGATGAAAAAGGCATGGAGCCTTTTCATGAAAGGGTTCTGACGACAAGTGTCAGGGAGCATTGTGATGACAAGCGTATTCAGCATTGTGATGAAAAAGATCATTGAGCATTGTGATGACAAGGGCATGTGATATTGTGATGACAGGCAACATGGAGTGTTGTGATGACAACTGTTATGGAACATTGTGATCACAAGGATTTGGAGCATTGTGATGACAGATGTCATGGATCATTTTGATTTCATGGAGCTTAGAGCATTGTGAAGACAAGGACATGAAGCACAGTGATCTCAAGGTTCATGGAGGATTGTGATGACAATGGGAATGGAGTATTGTGATGACAAGCGCATGGAGCATTGTGATGACAAGGTCATGTAGCATTTTGCTGACAGAGGCATGGAGCATTGTGATGACAGTGGTCGTGGAGCATTCTGATGAAAAGCTCCTGGAGTTCTGTGATGACAATGGCATGGAGCATTGTGATGAAAAGGGCATGGAGCATTTTGATGAAAAAAGCATGGAGCCTTTTCATGACAGGGTTCAAGGAGCATTCTGACGACAAGTGTCATGGAGCATTGTGATGACATGTGTATTGAGCATTGTGATGACAAAGGTCATTGAGCAGTGTGATGACAAGGTCATGGAGTATTGTGATGACAGGCATCATGGAGCTTTGTGATGACAAGTGTTATGGCTCATTGTGATCACAAGGGTTTGAGGCATTGTGATGACAGAGGTCATGGAACATTTTGATTTCAAGGAGCATGGAGCATTGTGATGACATGGACATGAAGCAATATGGTCCCAATGTTCATGGGGGATTGTGATGATAATGGGAAGGGAGTATTGTGATGACAAGCGCATGGAGAATTGTGATGAGAATGTCATGTAGAATTTTGCTGACAAAGGCATGGAGCATTGTGATGACAAGTGTCATGGAGAATTGTGGTGAGAAGCGTCACGGAGCATTGTTATTACAGGTGTCATGGAGCATTGGGATGACAAGAGCATGGATCATTTTAATGACCAGGTTCATGGAGAATTTTGATGACAAGAGTCCCGGATCATTGTGTTGTCATGGGTCATGGAGCTTTGTGATGACAGGGGTCATGGAGCATTGTGATGAGAAGGTCATGGAGCATTGGGATGAAAATATTCATGGAGTATTTTGATGACAGGGGTCATGGAGTATTGTGATTACAAGGGAATGGAGCATTGTGATGACAAGGGTCATGGAGCATTGTGATGACAAGGGTCATGGAGCATTGTGATGACAAGGGCATGGAGCCTTGTGAGGATAATAGCCATTGAGAATTTTGATGTCAAATTCATGAAGCATTTTAATGACAAGCACATGGAACTTGCTATGACAGCAGTCATGGAGCATTGCGATGACAAATGCATGGAGAATTTTGACGACAAGAGCATGTTACATTGTGATGAGAAGTGTCATGGAGCATTGTGATGACAAGGAGGTGGAGAATTTTGATGACAAGGGACATGGAGCATTGTGATGACCAGGGCATGTAGCATTGTGATGGCAAGACCGTGGAGCATTGTGATGAGAAGTCCATGGATAATTGTGATGACGAGCGTCATGGAGCACTGTAATGACATGGGGCATGGAGCATTGTGATGACAGGTGTCATGGACCATTGTGATGACAGGGTCATGGTCCATTGAGATGACAATATTCATGGAACATTCTGATGACAATCTTGTGGAGTATTGTAATGACAATGGCATGGAGCATTTGATGAAAAGGGCATGGATCCTTGTGATGAAAAAGGCAAGGAGCCTTTTCATGACACGGTTCAAGGACCATTGTGACGACAAGTCTCAGGGAGCATTGTGATGACAAGCGTATTGAGCATTATGATGACAAACGTCATGGAGCATTGTGATGACAAGGGAATGGAGTATTGTGATGAAAGGCATCATGGAGCATTGTGACGACAAGTGTTATGGCACATTGTGATCACAAGAGTTTGGAGCATTGTGATGACAGAGGTCATGGATCATTTTGATTTCATGGAGCATGGAGCATTGTGATGACAAGGGCATGAAGCAATGTGATCCCAGATTCATGGAGGATTGTGATGACAATGGGAATGGAGTATTGTGATGACAAGCGCATGGAGCATTGTGATGACAAGGTCATGTAGCATTTTGCTGACAAAGGCATGGAGCATTGTGATGACAAGCGTCATCTAGCACTGTGATGACAAGCGTAACGGAACATTGTGATTACAGGGGTTATGGAGCATTGGGATGTCAAAGGCATGGGTCAGTGTGAAGTCAAGTGTCATGGAGCATTTTGATGAAAAGACTCCTGGATCATTTCGTTGGCAGGGTTCATGGAGTGTTCTGATGACAGTGGTCATTGAGCATTGTGATGACAGGGGTCATTGAGCATTGTGATGAGAAGGTCATGGAGCATTGGACTGAAAATATTCATGGAGAATTGTGATGACAGGGGTTATGGAGCATTGTGATGACCAGGGAATGGAGAATTGTGATGACAAGGTCCTGGAGCATTGTGAGGAGAAGACTATGGAGCCTTGTGATGACAAGTCTCATGGAGCATTCTGATGAAAAGGGGCATGGAGCATTGTGATTACAGGGGTTGTGGAGCATTGTGATGAGAAGGCCATGGAACATTCTGATGACATGAGTCAAGCAGCTTTGTGATGACAAGGGCATGGAGCATTGTGATTACAGGGGTCATGGAGCACTGTGATGAAAAGGGCATGGATCATTGTGATGAAAAAATGCATAGAGCCTTGTCATGACAGGGTTCAAGGAGCATACTGATGACAAGTGTCAAGGAGCATTGTGATGGCAAGGGTATTGAGCATTATGATGACAAATATCATGGAGCATTGTGATTAGAAGACCATGGATAATTGTGATGACAAGCGTCATGGGGCTTTGTGATGACAAGTGTTATGGAACATTGTGATCACAAGGGTTTGGAGCATTGTGATGACAGAGGTCATGGAGCGTTTTGATTTCATTGTGATGACAATAGCATGAAGCATTATGATGATGGGCATGGTGCATTGTGATGACAGGGTTCATGGAGCTTTGAGATGAAAAGGGGCATGGAGCATTGTGATTACAGGGGTCTTGGGGCATTGTGATGACAATGGCATGGAGTATTGTGATGAGAAGTCCATGGACCACTCTGATGACATGCGTCATGGAGCTTTGTGATGACAAAGGCCTGGAGCATTGTTATAACAGGTATCTTGCAGAATTGTGATGACAATGGCATGGAGCATCGTGATGACAAGCGTCATGAAAATTTGTGATGACAATAGTCATGGAGCATTTTGATGACAAGGGCGTGGTTCTTTGTGATGAGAAGGGCAGTAGAGCATTGTGATGAAATAAGTCAGGGAGCCTTTTGATGACAAGGGTGTGGTGCATTGTAATGAGAAGGGCAGGGAGCATTGTGATGAGAGGGTCATGGAGCAATTTGATGAAAAGGGTCATGACACATTTGGATGACAGGGGGTATGGAACATTGTGATATCAGCGGTCATGGAGCATTGTGATTAAAAGGGTCATGGGTCATTTTGATGATAGGGTTTATGGATAATAATGATGTCAGGAGTCATGGAGCATTGTGATGATAAGGGCATGTAGCAGTGTGATGACAGAGTCATGGAACATTTTGATGACAGGGGTGAGGGAATATTGTGATGACTTGTTATGGAACATTGTGATATCAGTGGTGAGAGAGCATTTTGATGAGAAGTTCATGGAGAATTGTTATGACAAAGTTTATGGAGCATTGTGATGACAAGGGTCATGGAGAATTCTGTTGACAAGCTTGTGGAGTATTGTGATGATAATTGCATGGAGCATTGAGATGAAAAGAGCATGGAGAGTTGTGATGAAAAAGGCATGGAGCCTTTTCATGACAGGGCTCAAAGAGCATTCTGACGACAATTGTCAGGGAACATTGTGATGACAAGGGAATGGAGCATTGCGATGAGAAGGTCCTGAAGCATTGTGATGAGAAAACCATGGAGCCTTGTGATGACAAGTCTCATGGAGCATTCTGATGAAAAGGGGCATGGAGCATTGTGATTACAGGGGGCTTGGAGCATTGTGATGACAAGGTCATGGAACATTGTGAGGAGAAGGCCATGGAGCATTCTGATGACATGCATCGTGGAGCTTTGTGATAACAAGGGCATGGAGCATTGTGATTACAGGGCTCTTGGAGCATCGTGATGACAATGGTCATGGAGTCTTGTGATGACAAGGCCGTGGAACATTGTGATGGCAGGGGACATGGAGCATTGTTATGACAGGGGTAATGGAGCATTTTGATGACAAGGGCATGGAGCATTGGTGTGAAAAGTTTCATGGATTATTGTGATGAGAGTGGGCATGGAGCATTGTGATGACAAGGGCCGGAACAATGTGATAAATGGGTCATAGAGGATTGTAATGACAAGGGCATGGAGCATTGTGATGAGAAGGGCATCGAGCATTGTGATAGCCTCATGGAGCTTTGTGATGACAAGGGCATGGAGCAATGTGATGAGAGGGTTCATGGAGCATTGTGATGACAATGGCATGGAGCATTGTGATGCTAAGGGTCATGGAGCTTTGTGATGACAAATGTCATGGAGCATTTTTATGTCAAGGGCGTGGTGCATTGTGATGAGATGGGCAGGGATCATTGTGAAGACAGCGTCATGGAGCAATTTGATGAAAAATTCATGGAACATTTTTTTTCTTTTTTTCTTTTTTTTTTTTTTTGCGGTATGCGGGCCTCTCACCGCTGTGGCCTCTCCCGTTGTGGAGCACAGGCTCTGGACATGCAGGCCCAGCAGCCATTGCTCACAGGCCCAGCCACTCCGCGGCATGTGGGATCCTCCCGGACCGGGGCACGAACCCGTGTCCCCTGCATTGGCAGGCGGACTCTCAACCACTGCGCCACCAGGGAAGCCCTCATGGAACATTTTGATGACAGGGGTTATGGAACATTGTGATGTCAGGTGTCATGGAGCATTGTGATGATAAGGGCATGTAGCATTGTGATGACAGGGGTCATGGAACTTTGTGATGACAGGCGTGAGGGTGTATTGTGATAAGTAGTGATGGAACATTGTGATATCAGTGGTGAGAGAGCATTTTGATGAGAAGTGCATGGAGCATTGTGATGACAAGCTTTATGGAGTATTGTCATGACAAGGTTGTGGAGCATTGTGATGACAAGTGCATGGCGAACTGTGATGGCATGTTTCATGGAGCATTGTCCTGACAAGCGAATGGAGCATTGTGATGACAAAGGTCATGGAGCATTGTGCTGACAACGGCATGGAACATTGTGCTGACAAGCGAATGGAGAATTGTGATGACATGGGTGATGGAGCATTGTGATGACAAGGGCATGGATCATTGTGATGAAAAGGGCCATTGAGTACTTTGATGATAAGGTCGTCAAGCATTGTGATGACAAGCGCACGGAGCTTGCTATGACAGGGGTCATGGAGCATTGCGATGACAAGTTTATGGAGAATTGTGATGACAAGAGCATGAAACATTGTGATGAGAAGTGTCATGGAGCATTGTGATGACAAGGACATGGAGAATTGTGACGACAAGGGACATGGAGCATTGTGATGACCAGGGCATGGAGCATTTTAATGGAAAGACCGTGGAGCATTGTAATGAGAAGTCCATGGATAATTGTGATGATGAGCATTATGGAGCACTTTAATGACAAGGGGCATGGATCATTGTGATTACAGGGGTCTTGGAGCATTGTGATGACAAGTGTCATGGAGCCTTGTGATGACAAGAGCATGGAGCATTCTGATGAGAAGGCCATGGAGCATTCTGATGACATGCGTCATTGAGCTTTGTGTGACCAGGGCATGGTGAATTGTGATTACAGGGGTCATGGAGCATCATGATGACAAGGGTCATGGAGCCATGTGATGAAAAGGCTGTGGAACATTGCAATGGCAGGTGTCATGGAGCATTGTGATGACAGGGGTAATGGAGCATTTTGACGACAACGGCATGGAGCATTGGTCTGAAAAGTTTCATGGATTATTGTGATGAGAGTGGGCATGGAGCATTGTGATGACAAGGGCACGGAACACTGTGATACATGGGTCATGGAGGATTGTAATGACAAGGGAATGGAGCATTGTGATGAGAAGGGCATCAAACATTGTGATGACAAGCGTCATGGAACTTTGTGATTACAAGAGCATGGAGCAATGTGATGAGAGGGTTCATGGAGCATTGTGATGACAATGACATGGAGCATTGTGATGCCAAGGGTCAAGGAACAGTGTGACGACAAAGGTCATGGAGCATTTTGATGACAAGGGCATGGTGCATTGTGATGAGAATGGCAGGGAGCATTGTGATGACAAGGTCATGTAGCATTTTGCTGACAAAGGCATGGAGCATTGTGATGACAAGGGTCATGTAGCACTGCGATGACAAGCGTCACGGAGCATTTTGATTACAGGGGTCATGGAGCATTGGGATAACAAGGGCATGGATCTCTGTGATGACAATTGTCATGGAGCATTTTGATGACAAGAGCCCTGGATCATTATGTTTTCAGGGTCATGGAGCATTGTGATGACTGTGGTCATGGAGCATTGTGATGAGAAGGTCATGGAGCATTTGGCTGAAAATATTCATGGAGTATTGTGATGGCAGTGGTCATGGAGCATTGTGATGAGGTCAAAAGAATTGGGCTGAAAATGTTCATGGAGTATTGTGATGACAGGGGTCATGGAACATTGGGATGACAAGGGAATGGAGTACGGTGATGACAAGTTCCTGGAGCATTGTGATGAGAACACCATGGAGCTTTGTGATGACAAGTCTCATGGAGCATTCTGATGAAAAGGGGCATGGAACATTGTCATTACAGGTGTCTTGGAGCATTGTGATGACAAGGGCATGGAGCATTGAGATGAGAAGGCCATTGAGAACTCTGATGACATGCCTCATGGAGCATTGTGATGACAAGGGCATGGAGCATTGTCATTACACGGGTCTTGGAGTATTGTGAAGAAAATGGCATGGATCATTGTGATGAAAAAGGCATGGAGCCTTGTCATGACATGGTTCAAGGAGGATACTGATGGCAAGTGTCATGGAGCATTGTGCTGACAAAGGCTTGGAGCATTGTGATAACAAGGGTAACAGAGCATTGTGATACAAAGTTCATGGAGCATTGTGGTGACAAAGGTCACATAGCCATGTGATGACGAGGACATGGACCATTGTGATGACAAATGTCATGAATCATTGTGATGACTGGAGTCACGGAGCATTGTGATGAGAGGCGTCATGGAGCATTGTGATGACAGGGGCAAGGAGCATTGGTCTTACAAGTTTCATGGATTGTTGTGATGACAGTGGTCATGGCACATTGTGATGACAAGGGCATGGAGCATGGTGATGACAAGGTTATAGATTATTGTGAAGACAGGTGTCAGGGAGCATTGTGATGACATATGTCATCGTCCATTGTGATGACAATGGCATAGAGCATTGTGATGCCCAGTGTCATGGAGGATTGTGATGACAAAGGTAATGGAGCATTGTGATGACAAGGGTCATGGAGCATTGTGATGACAAGGGCAATTGAGAATTTTGATGACAATGTCGTGAAATATTTTGATGACAAGTGCATGGTGCTTGCAACGACAGGGGTCATGGAGCATTGTGATGACAAGTGCATGGAGAATTGTGATGAAAAGAGCATGTAACATTGTGATGAGTATTGTCCTGGAGCATTGTGATGACAAGATCGTGGAGAATTGTGATGACAAAGGACATGGAGCATTTGATGATCAGGATATGGAGATTGTGATGGAAAGACCGTGGAGCATTGTGAAGAGAAGACCATGGATAATTGTGATGACAAGCATTATGGAGCACTTTAATGACAAGGGGCATGGATCATTGTGATTACAGGGGTTTTGGAGCCTTGTGATGACAAGGGTCATGGAGCCTTGTGATGACAAGGGCATGGAGCATTCTGATGAGAAGGCCATGGAGCATTCTGATGACACACGTCATCGAGCTTTGTGTGACAAGGGCATGGAACATTGTGATTACAGGGGTCTTTGAGCATTGTGATGACAAGGGTCATGGAGCCACGTGATGAAAAGGCTGTGGAACATTGCAATGGCATGTGTCATGGAGCATTGTGATGACAATGACATGGAGAATTGTGATGCCAAGTGTCAAGGAACTGTGTGATGACAAAGGTCATGGAGCATTTTGATGACAAGGGCGTGGTATATTGTGATGAGAAGGGCAGGGAACATTGAGATGACAGCGTCTTGGAGCAATTTGATGAAAAGTGTCATGGATCATTTTGATGACAGGTGTTATGGAACATTGTGATGTCAGAGGTCATGGAGCATTGTGATGAAATGGGTCATGGAGCACGTTGATGACAGGGGTTATGGAACATTGTGATGTCAGAGGTCATGGAGCATTTTGATGAGAAGGGCATGGAGCAATGTGATGTGAGGGTTCATGGAGCATTGTGATGAAAATGACATGGAGAATTGTGATGCCAAGTGTCAAGGAACTGTGTGATGACAAAGGTCATGGAGCATTTTGATGACAAGGGTGTGGTTCATTGTGATGTGAATGGCAGGGAGCATTGAGATGACAGCGTCTTGGAGCAATTTGATGTAAAGGGTCATGGATCATTTTGATGACAGGGGTTATGGAACATTGTGATGTCAGAGGTCATGGAGCATTGTGATGAAATGTGTCATGGAGCACGTTGATGACAGGGGTTATGGAACACTGTGATGTCAGAGGTCATGGAGCATTGTGATGAAATGGGTCATGGAGCACGTTGATGACAGGTGTTATGGAACATTGTGATGTCAGAAGTCATGGAGCATTGTGATGATAAGGGCATGTAGCACTCTGATTACGGGTCATGGGACATTGTGATGAGAGGGGTGAGGGAGTATTGTGATGACTAATTATGGAACATTGTGATATCAGTGGTGAGAGACCATTTTGATGGGAAGTGCATGGAGCATTGTGATGACAAGTTTTATGAAGCATTGTGATGACAAGTTTGTGGAAGAATGTGATGACAAGCACATGGCACATTGTGATGATATGGGTCATGGAGCATGGTGCTGACAAGCGCATGGAGCATTGTGATGACAAGGGTCATGGAGCATTGTGATGAAATGTTCATGGAGCATTGTGCTGACAAAGGTCACAGAGCCTTGTGATGACGAGGGCATGGACCATTGTGATGTAAAAGGTCATGAAGCATTGTGATGACTGGAGTCACGGATCATTGTGATGACAGGGGTCATGGAGCATTGTGATGCCGATTATCATGGAGGATTGTGATGACAAAGTTAATGGAGCAATGTGATGACAAGGGCTTGGAGCATTGTGATGACAAGGGCATGGAGAATTGTGATTAAAGGGGCATGGATCATTGGTCTGACAAGTTTCATGGATTATTGTGATGACAGTGGGCATGGTGCATTGTGATGACAAGGGCATGGAACATTGTGATGACAAGGTCATGGAGTATTGTGAAGACAGGTGTCAGGGAGCATTGTGATGACATAGGTCATGGTCCATTGTGATGAAAATGGCATGGTGCATTGTTATGACAGGGGTCATGGAGCATCGTGATGCCGATTATCATGGAGGATTGTGATGACAAGGGCTTGGAGCATTGTGATGACAAGGGTCAGGGAGCATTGTGATTACAAGGGCATGGATCATTGTGATAACAATGGCCATTGAGAACTTTGATGACAAATTCGTGAGGCTTTGTGATGACAAGTGCATGGAGCGTGCTATGACAGGTGTCATAGAGCACTGTGATGACAAGTGCATGGAGAATTGGGATGACAAGAGCATGTAATATTGTGATAAGAAGTGTTATGGAGCATTGTGGTGACAAGGACGTGGAGAATTGTGATGACAAGGGACATGGAGCATTGTGATGAAAAGTTCATGGAGCATTGTGGTTACAATGGTCACAGAGCCTTGTGATGACGAGGGCATGGACCATTGTGATGACAAAGGTCATGAAGCAATGTGTTGACTGAAGTCATGGAGCATTGTGATGACAGGTGTCATGGAGCATTGTGATGACAAGGGCATGGGTCATTGTGATGACAGGGGCATGGATCATTGGTCTGAATGTTTCATGGATTATGGTGATGACAGTGGGCATGGCACATTGTGATGACAAGGGCATCGACCATTGTGATGACAAGGTCATGGAGTATTGTGAAGACAGGTGTCTGGAAGCATTGTGATGACATATGTCGTGGTCCATTCTAATGACAATGGCATGGAGCATCGTGATGTCAGGGGTCATGGAGCATTGTGATGAGAAAGTCATGAAGCATTGGGCTACAAATGTTCATGGAGTATTGTGATGACAGGTTTCATGGAGCATTTTGATGACAAGGGAATGGAGCATTGTGGTGACAAGGTCCTGGAGAATTGTGATGAGAAGACTATGGAGCCTTGTGATGACAAGTCTCATGGAGCATTCTGATGTATAGGGGCATGGAGCATTGTGATTACAGTGGCTTGGAACATTGTGATGACAAGGGCAAGGAGCATTGTGATGGGAAGTCCATGGAGCATTCTGATGACATGTGTCATCGAGCTTTGTGATGACAAGGGCATGGAGCTTTGTGATGTAAAGAGCATGGAGCATTGTGATGAGAAGGGCATGGAGCATTCTGATGACATGCATCATGGAGTTTTGTGATGACAAGGGCATGGAGCATTGTGATTAAAGGGGTCTTGGAGAATTGTGATGACAAGGGCATGGATCATTGTGATTAGAGTGGTCTTGGAGCATTGTGATGACAAGGGTCATGGAGCCTTGTTATGACAAGGCCGTGTAACATTGTGATGGCAGGGGTCATGGAGCATTGTTATGACAGGTGTAATGGAGCATTGTGATGACAAGGGCATGGAGCATTGGTATGAAAAGTTTCGTGGATTTTTCTGATGAGAGTGGGCATGGAGCATTATGATTACAAGGGCATGGAACACTGTGATACATGGGTCATGGAAGACTGTAATGAGAAGGACATGGAACATTGTGATGAGAAGGGCATCGAGCATTGTGATGACATGTGTCATGGAGCTTTGTGATGACAACGGCATGGAGCAATGAGATGAGAGGTTTCATGGAGCATTGTGATGACAATGGCATGGAGCATTTTGATGCCAAGGGTCATGGAGCATTGTGATGAAAATGTCATGGAACATTTTGATGACAAGGCGTGTTGCATTGTGATGAGAATTTCAGGGAGCATTGTGATGACAGGGTCATGGAGCAATTAGATGAAAAGTGTCATGGAACATTGTGATGTCAGGGGTCACGGAGCATTGTGATGAAAAGGGTCATGGAGCATTTTGATGACAGGTGTTATGGAACATTGTGATGTCAGGGGTCATGGAGCATTGTGATGATAAGGGCATGTAGCATTGTGATGACAGGGGTCATGGATCATTGTGATGACAGGGGTTAGGGAGTATTGTGATCACTAGTGATGGAACATTGTGATATCAGTTGTGAGAGATCATTTTGATGAGAAGTGCATGGAGCATTGTGATGACAAGGTTTAAGGAGCATTGTGCTGACAAAGTTGTGGAGCATTGTGTTGACAAGTTCATGGCACATTTTGATGACATGGGTCATGGGGCATTGTGCTGACAAGCGCATGGAGCATTGGGATGACAAGGGTCATGGAGCATTGTGCTGACAAATGCATGGAGCATTTTGATGACAAGTGTCACGGAGGATTGTGATGAAAAGTTCATGGAGCATTGTGGTGACCATGGTCACAGAGACTTGTGATGACGAGGGCATGGACCATTGTGATGACAAAGGTCATAAAGCATTGTGATGACTGAAGTCATGGAGCATTGTGATGACAGGTTTCATGGAGCATTGTGATGACAGTGGTCAGGGAGCATTGTGCTGAGAAGGTCATGGAGCATTGGGCTGAAAATATTCATGTAGTATTGTGATGAAAGAGGTCATGGATCATTGTGATGACAAGGGAATGGAGCATTGTGATAACAAGGTCCTGGAGCATTGTGATGTGAAGACCATGGAGCCTTGTGATGAGAAGTCTCGTGGAGCATTCTGATGAAAAGGGGCATGGAGCATTGTGATTACAGAGGTCTTGGAGCATTGTGATGACAAGGGCATGGAGCATTGTGATGTGAAGGACATGGAGCATTCTGATGACATGTGTCACGGAGATTTGTGATGAAAAGGGCATGGAGCATTGTGATTACATGGGTCTTGCAGCATTGTGATGAAAAGGGCATGGATCATTGTGATGAAAAAGGCATGGAGCCTTGTCATGACAGGGTTCAAGGAGCATACTGATGGCAAGTGTCAGGGAGCATTGGGATGACAAGGGCGTGGTGCATTGTGATGACAAGGGCAGGGAGCATTGTGATGACAAGGTCATGGAGTATTGTGAAGACAGATGTCAGGGAGAATTGTGATGACATATGTCATGGTCCATTGTGATGACAATGGCATTGAGCATTGTGATGCGAAGTGTCATGGAGGAATATGATGACAACGGTAATGGAGCATTCTGGTGACAAGGGCTTGGAGCATTGTAATGACAAGGGCATGGAGCATTGTGATGATAAGTGCCATTGAGAATTTTGATGACAAGGTCGTGAAACTTTGTGATGACAAGCGCATGGAGCTTGCTATGACAGGGGTCATGGAGCATAACAATGACAAGTGCATGGAGAATTGTGATGCCAAGAGCATGTAATATTTTGATGAGTAGTGTCATGGACCATTGTGATGACCAGGGCATGGAGAATTGTGATGACAAAGGATATGGAGCTTTGTGATGACCAGGGCATGGAGCATTGTGATGGCAAGACCGTGGAACATTGTGATGAGAAGACCGTGGATATGTGTGATGACGAGCATCATGGAGCACTGTAATTACAAGGGTCATGGAGCATTGTGATGACAGGTGTCAGGGAGCCTGGTGATGACACGCATCATGGCACGATGTGATGACAAGTGTTATGGAACTTCGTGATCAGAAATGTTTGGAGCATTGTGATGACAGAGGTCATAGAACATTTTGAGTTCATGGAGCATGGAGCTTTGTTATGAAAAGGGCATGGAGCATTGTGCTGACAAGGTTCAGGGTGGATTGTGATGACAATGTTAATGGAATATTCTGATGACAAACGCATGGAGCATTGTGATGACAAGGTCATGTAGCACTTTGCTGATAAAGGCATGGAGCATTGTGATGAAAAGGGTCATGGAGCACTGTGATGACAAGCGTCAGGAAGCATTGTGCTTACAGGGGTCATGGAGCATTGGGATGACAAGGGCATGGATCATTGTGATGACAAGTGTCATGGAGCATTTTGATGACAAAAGTCCCGGATCATTCTGTTGTCATGGGTCATGGAGCGTTGTTATGACAGTGGTCATGGAGCATTGTGATGACAGGAGTCATGGAGCATTGTGATGAGAAGGTCATGGAGCATTGGGCTGAAAATGTTCATGGAGTATTGTGATGACAGGGGTCATGGAGCATTGTGATGACCGGGGAATGGAGCATTGTGAAGACAAGTTCCTGGAGCATTGTGATGAGAAGATCATGGAGCCATTTGATGACAAGTCTCATGGAACATTCTGATGAAAAGAGGCATGGAGCATTGTGATTACAGGGCTCTTGGAGCATTGTGATGACAAGGGCATGGAGCATTGTGATGGGAAAGCCATGGGACATTCTGATGACATGCGGCATGGAGGTTTGTGATGACAGGGGCATGGAGCATTGTGATTACAGGGGTATTGGAGCATTGTGATGAAATGTGCATGGATCATTGTGATGAAAAAGGCATGGAGCCTTGTGATAACAGGGTTCAAGGAGCATACTGACGGCAAGTGTCAGGGAGCATTGTGATGACAAGTGTATTGAGCATTGTGATGACAAAGTTCATGGAGCATTGTGATGAGAAGACCAGGGATAATTGTGATGATGAGCATCATGGGGGGTTGTGATGACAAGTGTTATGGAACATTGTGATCACAAGGGTTTGGAGCATTGTGATGACAGAGGTCATGGAGCATTTTGATTTCATTGTGATGACAATAGCATGAAGCATTATAATAATGGGCATGGTGCATTTTAATGACAGGGTTCATGGAGCATTGAGATGAAAAGGGGCATGGAGCATTGTGATTACAGGGGTCTTGGATCATTGTGATGACAAGGGTCATGGAGGCTTGTGATGACAAGGCCGTGGAACACTGAGATGACAGTGGTCATGGAGCATTGTTATGACAGGTGTTATGGAGCATTGTGATGAGAAGGGCATGGAGCATTGATATGAAAAATTTCATGTATTATTGTGATTAGAGTGGGCATGGAGTATTGTGATGAAAAGGGCATGGAACTCTGTGATACATCGGACATGGAGGATTGTAATGACAATGGCATCGAGCATTGTGATGAGAAGGGCACCGAGCATTGTGATGACGAGCATCAGGAGCTTTGTGATGAAAAGGGCATGGAGCAATGTGATGAGAGGATTCATGTTGCCTTGTGATGACAATGGCATGAAGCACTGTGATGCCAAGGGTCATGGAGCTTTTGATGACAAAGGTCATTGAACATTGTGATGACAAGGGCATGGTGCACTGTGATGAGAAGGGCAGGGAACATTGTGATGACAGGGTCATGGAGCAATTTGATGAAAAGTGCCTTAGAACATTTTGATGACAGGGATTATGGAACATTGTGATGTCAGGGGTGATGGAGCATTGTGATGAAAAGGGTCATGGAGCATTGTGATGATAAGGACATGTAGCATTTTGATGACAGTGTTCATGGAACATTGTGAGGAAAGGTGTGAGGGAGTATTGTGATGACTTGTGTTTGAACATTGTGATATCAGTGGTGAGAGAGCATTTTGATGAGAAGTGCATGGAGCATTGTGATGACAATGTTGTAGAGTGCTGTGATGACAAGCGCATCGTTCATTGTGATGACGTGTCATGGAGCATTGTGCTGACAAGCACATGGAGCATTGTGATGACAAGTGTCATGGAGCATTGTGCTGAGAAAGGCATGGAGTATTGTGATGGCAAGGGTCATGGAGCATTGTGATGAAAAGTTCATGGATCATTGTTGTGACAAAGGTCACAGAGCCTTCTGATGACGTGGGCATGGGCCATTGTGATGACAAAGGTCAGGAAGCATTATGATGTCTGGAGGCACGGAGCATTTTGATGACAAGGGCATGGAGAATTGTGATGACAGGGGCATGGAACATTGGTCTGACAATTTTCATGGATTATTGTGATGACAGTGGGCATGGCTCATTGTGATGACAAGGGCATGGAGCATTGTGATGACAAGATCATGGAGTATTGTGAAGACTGGTGACAGGGAGCCTTATGATGGCATATGTCATGGTCCATTTTGATGACAATGGCATGGAGCATTGTGATGCCAAGTGTCATGGAGGATTGTGATGACAAAGGTAATTTAGCACTGCGTTGACAAGGGCTTAGAGCATGGTGATGACATGGCTCATGGAGCATTGTGATGACAAGGGCATGGAACATTGGATGACAAGGACCAATGAGAATTGTGATGACAAGTTCCTGAAGCATTGTGATGACACACACATGGTGCTTGCTATGACAGGGGTCATGGAGCATTGCGATGACAAGTGCATGGAGAATTGTGATGACAAGAGCATGTAACATTGTGATGAGAAGTGTCATGGAGCATTGTGATGACAAAGACGTGGAGAATTGTGATGACAAGGGATATGGAGCATTTTGTTGACCAGGGTATGGAGCATTGTGATGGCAAGGCCATGGATCATTGTGATGAGAAGTTCATGAAGATTGGGCTTAAAATGTTCATGGAGTATTGTTATGACAAGAGTCCCGGAACTTTGATTTGTTCAGGATTCATGGAGCGTTGTGATGAGAGTGGTCATGGAGCATTGTGATGACAGGTGTCATGGGGCATTGTGATGAGAAGGTCATGGAGCATTGGGCTGAAAATGTTCATGTAGCATTGTGTTGACAGGGGAATGGAGCATTGTGATAGACAAGTTCCTGGAGCATTGTGATGAGAAGACCATGGAGCATTCTGATGACAAGTCTCATGGAGCATTCTGATGAAAAGGGGCATGGAGCATTGTGATTACAGGGGTCTTGGAGCATTGTGATGACAAGGGCATGGAGCATTGTGATGAGAAGGCCATGGAGCATTCTGATGACATGCGTCAAGGAGTTTTGTGATGACAAGGGCATTGAGCATTGTGATTACAGTGGTCTTGGAGCATTGTGATGAAATTGGCATGGATCATTGTGATGAAAAAGCCATGGAGCCTTGTCATGACAGGGTTCAAGGGGCATACTGACGACAAGTTTCCGGGAGCATTGTGATGACAGATGTTTTGAGCATTGTGATGACAAAGGTCACGGAGCATTGTGATGAGAAGACCATGGACAATTGTGATGACGGACGTCATTGGGCATTGTGATGACAAGTGTTATGGAACATTGTGATCACAAGGGTTTGGAGCATTGTGATGACAGAGGTCATGGAGCATTTTGATTTCATTGTGATGACAATAGCATGAAGCATTATGATGATGGGCATGGTGCATTGTGATGACAGGGTTCATGGAGCATTGCGATGAAAAGGGGCATGGAACATTTTGATTACAGGGGTCTTGGAGCATTGTGATGACAAGGGCATGGAGCATTGTGATGAGAAGTCCATGGAACATTCTGATGATATGCGTCATGGAACTTTGTGATGACAAGGGCATGGAGTATTGTGATTACAGGGGTCTTGGGGCATTGTGATGACAAGGGTCATGGAGCCTTGTGATGCCAAGGCCATGGAACATTGTGATGGCAGGTGTCATGGAGCATTGTTATGACAGGGTTAATTGAGCATTGTGATGACAGGTACATGGAACATTGGTCTGAAATATTTCACAGATTATTGTGATGAAATTGGGTATGGAGCATTCTGATGACAAGGGCACTGAACACTGTGATACATGGGTCATGGTGGATTGTAATGACAAGGGCATGGAGCATTGTGATGACAAGTGTCATGGAGCTTTCTGATGACAAGGGCATGGACCAATGTGATGAGAGGGTTCATGGAGCATTGTGATGACAATGGAATGGAGCATTGTCAGGCCTAGTGTCATGGAGCATTGTGATGACAATGGTCATGGAGCATTTTGATGACAAGTGCGTGGTGCATTGTGATGAGAAGGGCGGTGAGCACTGAGATGACAGTGTCATGGAGCAACTTGATGAAAAGTGTCATGGAACATTTTGATGACAGTGGTTTTGGAAAATTGTGATGACAATGTTTATGGAACATTGTGATGTCAGGGGTCATGGAGCATTGTGATGAAAAGGGTCATGGAACATTTTGATGACAGTTGTTATGGAGCATTGTAATGTCCGTGTTCATGGAGCATTGTGATGATAAGGCCATGTAGCATTGTGATGACAGGGGTCATGGAAGATTGTGATGACACGGGAGAGGGAGTATTGTGATGACTAGTGATGGAACATCGTGATATCAGTGGTGAGTGAGCATTTTGATGAGAAGTGCATGGAGCATTGTGATAACAAGGTTTATGGGGAATTGTGATGAGAAGGTTGTGGAGAATTGTGATCACAACCACATGGCACATTGTGATGACATGGATCATGGAGCATTGCACAGACAAGCGCATGGAGCATTTTGATGATATGGGTCATGGAGAATTGTGCTGACAAATGCATGGAGCATTGTGATGACAAGGGTCATGGAGCATTGCAAGGAAATGTTCATGGAGCATTGTGGTGACAGAGGTCACAGAACCTTGTGATGACGAGGGCATTGACCATTGTGCTGACAAAGGTCATGAAGTATTGCGATGACTGGAGTCACGGAGCATTGTGATGACAGGGTCATGGAGCATTGTGATGACACGGTCATGGAGTATTGTGAAGACAGGTGTCAGGGAGCATTGTGATGACATATGTCATAGTCCATTATGATGACAATGGCATGGAGCATTGTGATGCCTAGTGTCATGGAGGATTGTGATGACAAAGGAAATGGAGCATTGTGATGACAAGGGGTTGGAGCATTGTGATGACAAGGGTCATGGAGCATTGTAATGACAGGTGCCATTGAGAATTTTGATGACAAGTTCGTGAAGCATTGTGATGACAAGCGCATGGAGCTTGCTATGACAGGGGTCATGGAGCATTGCGATGACAAGTTCATGGAGAATTGTGATGACAAGAGCATGTAACATTGTGATGAGAAGTGTCATGCAGCATTGTGATGACAAGGACGTGGAAAATTGTGATGACGAGAGTCAAGGGGCATTGTGATGACAAGTGTTATGGAACATTGTGGTCACAAGGGTTTGGAGCATTGTGATGACAGTGTTCATGGAACATTGAGATGAAAAGGGGCATGGAGCATTCTGATTACAGCCATCTTGGAGCATTGTTTTGAGAAGGGAATGTAGCATTTTGATGAGAAGTCCATGGAGCATTCTGATGACATGCGTCATGGAGCATTGTGATGACAAGGGTTAAGGAGTCTTGTGATGACAAGGCCGAGGAACATTGTGATGGCAGTGTTCATGGAGCATGGTTATGACAGGGGTAATGGAGCATTGTGAGGACAAGGGAATGAAACATTGGTGTGAAATGTTTCATGGTTTATTGTGATGAGATTGGGCATGGAGCATTGTGATAACAAGGTCACGGAATACTGTGATACATGGGTCATGGAGGATTGTAATGACAAGGGCATGGAGCATTGTGATGAGAAAGGAATCGAGCATTGTGATGACAAGCGTCATGGAGCTTTGTGATGCCAAGGGCATGGAGCAATGCGCTGAGAGTGTTCATGAAGCATTGTGATGACAATGGTTATGGAGCTTTGTGATGACAATGGTCATGGAGCATTTTGATGACAAGGGCGTGGTGCATTGTGATGAGAAGGGCAGGGAGCATTTTGATGACAGGATCATGGAGCACTTTGATGAAAAGTGTCATGGAATATTTTGATGACAGGGGATATGGAACATTGTGATATCAGGGATATGGAGCATTGTGATGAAAAGGGTCATGGAGCATTTTGAGGACAGGCATTATGGAACATTGTGATGTCAGGGGTCATGGAGCATTGTGATGATAAGGGGATGTAGCATTGTGATGACAGGGTTCATGGAACATTGCGATTACAGGGGTGAGGGAGTATTGTGATGAGTGGTGATGGATCATTGTGATGTCAGTGGTGAGAGAGCATTTTGATGAGAAGTGAATGGAGCATTGTGATGACAAGGTTTATGGAGCATTGTGATGACAAGTTTGAGTAGCATTGTGATTACAAGTGCATGTCGCTGTGTGATGACATGGGTCATGGAGCATGGTGCTGACAAGCGCATGAAGCATTGTGATGACAATTGTCATGGAGCATTCTGATGAAAAGTTCATGGAGCATTGTGGTGACAAATGTCACAGAGCCTTCTGATGACGAGGGCATGGACCATTCTTATGACAAACGTCATGGAGCATTGTGATGACAAAGGCATGGTGCATTGTAATGACAAGTTCATGGACAATTGTGAAGACTGGTGTCAGGGAGCATTGTGATGACATATGTCATGGTCCATTGTGATGACAATGTCATGGAGCATTGTGATGCCAAGTGTCATGGAGGTTTGTGATGACAAATCTAAAGGAGCATTGTTATGACAAGTGCATGGAGCATTGTGATGACAAGGATTATTGAGAATTTTCATGAAAATTTCGTGAAGCATTGTGATGACAAGCGTATGAAGCTTGCTATGACAGGGGTTATGGAGCATTGTGATGACAAGTGCATGGAGAATTTTGATGACAAGACCATGTAACATTGTGATGAGAACTGTCATGGAGCATTGTGAAGACAAGGACAAGGAGAATTGTGATGACAATTGACATGGAGCATTTTGCTGACAAAGGCGTTGAGCATTGTGATGACAAGGGTCATGGAGCAATCTGATGACAAGGGAATGGAGCATTGTGATGACAAAGTCCTGGAGCTTTGTGATGAGAAGCCCATGGAGCCTTGCTATGACAAGTCTCATGGAGCATTCTGATGAAAAGGGGCATGGAACATTGTGATTACAGGGGTCTTGGAGCATTGTGATGACAAGGGCATGGTGCATTGTGATGAGAAGGGCAGGGAGCATTGTGATAACAGAGTCATGGAGCAATTTGATGAAAAGGGTCATGGGACATTTTGATGACAGGTGTTATGGAACACTGTGATGTCAGGGGTCATGAAGCATTGTGATGAAACGTGTCATGGAGCATTTTGATGACAGGTATTGTGGAACATTGTGATGTCAGGCTTCATGGAGTATTGTGATTATAAGGACATGTAGCATTGTAATGATGGGGTCATGGAACATTGTGATGACAGGGGTGAGGGAGTATTGTGATGACTAGTGATGGAACATTGTGATATCAGTGGTGAGAGAGCATTTTGATGAGAAGTGCATGGAGCATTGTGACGACAATGTTTATGGAGCATTGTGCTGGCAAGCGCTTTGTGCTTTGTGATGACATGGTTCATGGAGCATTGTGCTGACAAGCCCATGGAGCATTGTCATGACAAGGGTCATGGAGCATTGTGCTGACAAAGGCGTGGAGCATTGTGATGACAAGGGTCACAGAGAATTGTTGTGAAAATTTCATGGAGCATTGTGGTGACAAAGGTCACAGAGCCTTGTCATGATGCGGGCATGGACCATTGTGATGACAAAGGTCATGAAGCATTTTGATGACTGGAGTCACGGAGCATTGTGATGACAGGTGTCATGGAGCATTGTGATGACAAGGGCATGGAGCATTGTGATGATGGGGCATGGAGCTTTGGTCTGACAAATTTTATGGATTATTGTGATGACAATGGGCATGGCGCACTGTAATGACAAGTGCATGGAGCATTGTGATGACAAGGTCATGGAGTATTGTGAAAAAAGGTGACAGGGAGCATTGTGATGATATATGTCATGGTCCATTGTGATGACAATGGCATGGAGCATTGTAATGCCAAGTGTCATGGAGGATTGTGATGACAAAGGTAATGGAGCATTGTGATGACAGGTGTTATGGAGCATTGTGATGACAGGGGTCATGGATCATTGTGATGACAAAGGTCATGGAGCATTGTGATGAAAAGGGCATGGAGTATTGTGATGACAGTCATCATGGAGCGTTGTGATGACAAGTGTTATGGAACATTGTGATCACAGGATTTGGAGCATTGTGATGAGAGAGGTCATGGATCATTTTGCTTTCAAGGAGCATAGAGCATTGTAATGACAAGGGCAGGAATCAATGTGATCCCAGGGTTCATGGATGATTGTGATGACAAGCGCATGGAGCATTGTGATAACAAGGTCATCTAGCATTTTGCTGACAAAGTCATGGAGCATTGTGATGACAAGGGTCATGGAACACTGTGATGACAAGTGTCACGGAGCATTGTGATGACAAGAGTCCCGTATCATTGTGTTGTCAGGGGTCATGGAGCGTTGTGATGACAGCGATCATGGATCATTGTGATGACAAGTGTTATGGAACATTGTGATCACAAGGGTTTGGAGCATTGTGATGATAGAAGTCATGGAGCATTATGATTTCATTGTGATGACAATAGTATGAAGCATTATGATGATGGGCATGGTGCATTGTGATGACAGGGTTCATGGAGCATTGAGATAAAAAGTGGCATGGAGCATTGTGATTACAGGGGTCTGGGAGCATTGTGATGACAAGGGCTTGGAGGATTGTGAGGAGAAGGCCATGGAGCATTCTGATGACATGCGTCATGGAGCTTTGTGATGACAAGGACATGGAGCATTGTGATTCCAGTGGTCTTGCAGCATTGTGATGAAAAGGGCATGGATCATTGTGATGAAAAAGGCATGGAGCCTTGTCATGACAGTGTTCAAGGAGCATACTGACAGCATGTGTCAGGGAGCATTGTGATGACAACTGTATTGAGCATTGTAATGACAACGTTCATGGAGCCTTGTGATGAGAAGACCATGGATAATTGTGATGACAAGCGTCATGGGGCGTTGTGATGACAAGTGTTATGGAACATTGTGATCTCAAGGATTTGGAGCATTGTGATGACAGAGGTCATGGAGCATTTTGATTTCATTGTGATGACAATAGCATGAAGCATTATGATAATGGGCATGGTGCATTGTGATGATAGGGTTCATGGAGCATTGAGATGAAAAGGAGCATGGAGCATTGTGATTACAGGGGTCTGGGAGCATTGTGATGACAATGGCATGGAGCATTGTGATGAGAAGTCCATGGAGCATTCTGATGACATGTGTCATGGAGATTTGTGATGACAAGGGAATGGAGAATTTTGATTACAGGGATCTTGGAGCATTGTGATAACAAGGGTCATGGAGCCTAGTGATGACACGGCCTTGGAACATTGTGATGGCAGGGGTCATGGAGCATTGTTATGACAGGGGTAATGGATCATTTTTATGACAAGTGCATGGAGCATTGGTCTGAAATGTTCCATGGATTATTGTGATGAGAGTGGGCAATGAGCATTGTGATGACAAGGGCACAGAACCCTGTGATTCATGGTCATGGAGGATTGTAATGACAAGGGCATGGAGCCTTGTGAGGTGAAAGTGCTCATGATGATGGTGCCCATGTTGGTAGTTCCATTGGTGACAGTGCTCACAGTGATAGTGACCATGGTAAGATTGCAGATGATGGCCATGCCATTGGTGACATTGCCCATGATGACAGTGCCCATGGAGAACAGTGCCCACGGTGACATTTCCTATGGAGACACTTCTCATGTTGACATTGCACATGGTGTCAGGGCTCATGGTGACAGCCTGCATTGTGCCGGTGCTGAAGGTGACAGTGCTAATGGTGACAGTGTCCATGGTGACAGTGACCAACGTGAGAGTGCTCACGGTGATAGTGCCCATGGTGACAGGGCTCATGGGGACAGTCCGCATTGTGCCAATGCCCATGGTGACAATGCTCATAGTGAAAGTGCTCATGGTAATACTGCTCACTGTGACAGTGCCCAATGTGAAATTTCCCACGGTGACCGTACTCATCGAGATAATGCCCATTGTGGCAATTCTCATAATGATAGTTCTCATGGTGACAAAGGTCATGGTGCAAGTGCCCTGGGTGGAAGTGCTCATGGTGACAGTGCTGATGGTGGCAGATCCCATGGTGAGAGTACCGATGGGGTATTGCACAAGGTGAGAGTGCCCATTGTAACCATGCTCATGGTGATAGTGCAAACGGTGATAGTGCCCATTGTGACATTGCCAATGGAGACCATCCTCACTGTGACAGTGCTCATGGTTACAGTGCTCATGCTGGAAATGCCCATGGTGACATTGCTCATTGTGGCAGTGCTAAAGGGGCAGTGCCGATGATGACAGTGCTTATGGTGATAGTGTTCACAGTGTCTGAGCTCAAGGTTATAGTGACATTGGTGACAGTGCACATGGTGATAGTTCTCACAGTGACAGTGCCTATTGTGACAATACTCATGGTGACAGTTCCCATGGTGACCATTCTCACATTGATAGTGCGCCTGGTGACAGTTCGCTTGGTGAAAATTCTCCTGATGACAGTGCCCATGTTGGTAGTACCATTGGTGACAGTGCTCACAGTGATAGTGACCATGGCAAAATTGCAGATGATGGCCGTGACATTGGTGACATTGCCCATGATGACAGTCCTCATGATGACAGTTCTCACGGTGATAGTGTCCATAGTGACAGTGCACATTGTTGTAATGCACATGGTGGCAGTGAAAAATGGTGAAGGAGCCCATGGTGACAGTGCTCATGGTGACAGTGCACACGGTGAGAGGGCTCATGGTTGCATTACACATTGTGACAGTGCTCACATTTGCAGTGCCCATTGTAACCGTGCTCACCATGATAGTATCCATGGTGACAGTGATCACAGCGATAGTGCCGATGGTGACAGTGTTCACAGTGATAGTGCCCATGGTTAAGTTGCCCATGGTGACAGTGCTCGTGGTAATAGTGAGCATAGTGAGAGTGCACTTGTTGACCGTGCCCATGCTGACAGTACACATGGTGATAATTCTCAAGTTGGTAGTGCCCATGGTGGCAGTGCCCATAGACACCACCCTCAAGGTGATAGTGCTCACTGTGACAGGGCCCATTGGGACAGTGCAAACTGTGACTTTGCCTATCCGAGAGTGTGATCAGAGTGACAAAGCCCATGGTGACAGTGACCACGGTTACAGTTCTAATGCTGATAGTACCCATAGTGACAATACCCATGGTGACAGTACTCATGGTGATAATGCTCAAGGTGATAGTGCCCATGGGGATAGTGCCCATGGTGAGAGTCCTCACGGTGATAGTGCCAATGCTGATAGTTCCCATTCTGAATGTGCTCATGACGACAGTGCCTATGTTGGCAATTCCAATGGTGACAGTGCTCACGGTGATACTGACGGTGGTAACAGTTCACATGGTGGCCGTGCCCTTGGTGACAGTGCCCATGATGACAGTACTCATGGTGACAGTGCTCACGGTGATAGTGCCCATGGTGAGAGTGCACATGGTGGGAGTGCACATGCTGGCAGTGAAAAATGGTGACAATGCTCAAGGTGATAGTGCACACGGTGAAAACCCATGCTGACAGTACTCACAGTGACACTGCTCATGGTTGCAGTACCCATGGTGACAGTGCTCACTGTGACAGTACCCACGGTATGAGTGCCGATGGTGACAGTGCTCATGGTGACACTGCCCATGATGAGAGTGCCCATTGTGACAGTGCCCATGGTGACATTGCATATGGTGACATTGCTCACGGAGACAGTACACATGGTGACACTGACCACAGTGAGAATGCTCTCGGTGATAGTGCCCATGTCGACAGCACTCATGGTGACAGTCCCCATTGTGCCATTGCCCATGGTGACAGTGACCACGGTGAGACGTCTCATGGTTATAGTGCTCACGGTAATAGTGTTCATGGTGAAAGTGCCAATAGTGACAATACCCAGGGTGACAGTACTCATGGTGAAAATACCCATGGTGGCAGTTCTTATAGTGAGAGTGCTCGTGGTGGAACTGCCCAGGCTGACAGTGCTCATTGTAGCAGTGCTCATGGTGACAGTGACGATGATGCCAGTGCTTATGGTGATGGTGTTCACAGTGGCTATGCTTATGGAGATAGTGCTCATGGTGACAGTACCTATGATGACAGTGCCCAGGGTGACAGTGCTCATGGGGAAACTGCCCATGATACCATTAAAAATGGTGATAGTGCCCCTGGTGACAGTGCCCATGGTGATATTGCTCATGGTGATAGTGCCTTGGGTGACAGTGCTCATGGTGAAATTGCCCATCCTGACAATGCTCATGGTGACATTGCCCTTCGAGAGAGTACCCATATTGACAGTGCCCATGGTGATGTGCTCATGTTGACAGTGCTCACAGTCATAGTGACCATGGTGACATTGCCCATGGTGGAAGTGCCCACCGTGCCCTTGCCCACAGTGACAGTGACCACGCTGAGAGTTCTCATGGTGATAGTGCCCATGGTGACAGTGCACATGGTCATACTGCCAATGGTTACATTACTCAAGGTGACAGTGCTCATGGTTGCAGTACCCATGGTGACAGTGCTAAAAATGCCAATGCCAATGGTGGCAGTGCCCATGGTGACAGTGCCAACAGTGACATTGCGTATGGTGACACTTCTCACGGTGGCATTGCCCATGGTGACAGGGATCAATATGACAGTCCGCATTGCCGAAGGTGACAATGCTCACGGTGACAGTGTACATGGTGACAGTGACCAAGGTGAGAGTGCTCACGGTGATAGTGCCCATGGTGACAGGGCTCATGATACAGTACTCATTGTGCCAGTGCCCACGGTGAGAGTACTCACAGTGAAAGTGCTCATGGTAATACTGCTCATGGTGACAGTGCCCAAGGTGAAATTACCAATGGTGACAGTACTCATTGAGAAAGTGCCCATGGTGGAAATTCTCATAATGACAGTTCTCATAATGACAGTGCCCATGTTGGTATTTCCATTGATGACAGTGCTCACAGTGATAGTGACCATGGCAAGGTTGCAGTTGGTGGCCATGGAATTGGAGACATTGCCCATGATGACAGTACTCATGGTGACAGTGTTCATGGTGATAGTGTCCATAGTGAGAGTGCACATTGTTGTAATGCACATGGTGACAGTGAAAAATGGTGACAGAGCCCATGGTGATAGTGCTCATGGTGACAGTGCACACAGTGACTGGGCTCATGGTTGCATTACACATTGTGACAGTACTCACAGTTAGAGTGCCCATTATAACAGGGCTCACCATGATAGTGTCCATGGTGACAGTGATCACTGTGATAGTGCCAATGGTAATAGTGCTCACAGTGATAGTGCACATGGTTAAGTTGCTCATGGTGACAGTGCTAACGGTCATAGTGAGCACAGTGATAGTGCACTTGTTGACCGTGCCCATACTGACAGTACATATGGTGAAAATTCTCAAGTTGGTAGTGCTCATGGTGGCAGTGCCCATGGGGACAGTGCAAACTGTGACTTTGCCTATCAAGACTGTGCTCACAGAGACAAAGTCCATGTTGACAGTGACGACGGTGACAGTTCTAATGCTGCAAGTACCCATAGTGACAATACCCATGGTGACAGTACTCATGGTGATAATTCTCAAGGTGATAGTGCCCATGGCGATAGTGCCCATGGTGAGAGTCCTCACGGTGATAGTGTCCATGGTGATAGTTCCCATTCTGAAAGTGCTCATGACGACAGGGCCTATGTTGGTAATTCCCATGGTGTCAGTGCTCACAGTGATACTGATGATGGTAACAGTTCACATGGTGGCCGTGCCCTTAGTGACAGTGCCCATGAAGACAGTACTCACTGTGACAGTGCTTACGGTGATAGTGACCATGGTGAGAGTGCAAATGGTGGGAGTCCACATGGTTACAGTGAAAAATGGTAACAGTGCTCAACGTGACAGTGCACACAGTGAAAACCCATGCTGACAGTACTCACAGTGACACTGCTCATGGTTGCAGTACCCATGGTGACAGAGCTCACAGTGACAGTGCCCATGGTATAAGTGCCCATGGTGACAGTGCTCATGGTGACACTGCCCATGATGATAGTGCCCATGGTGACATTGCATATGCTGACAGTTCTCACGGAGACAGTGCACATGGTGACACTGACCACAGTGAGAGTGCTCATGGTGATAGTGCCCATGGGGACAACCCTCATGGTGACGGTCCCCATTTTGCCATTGCCCATCGTGACATTGCCCATGGTGACAGTGACCATGGTGAGAAGTCTCACGGTGATAGTGCTCATGGTAATAGTGCTCATGGTGACAGTTTCAATGGTGACAATAAGCAGGGTTACAGTACTCATGGTGAAAATACACATGGTGGAAGTTCTCATAGTGAGAGTGCTCATGGTCGAAGTGCCCATGCTGACAGTGCTCACTGTGGCAGTGCTCATGGTGACAGTGCCATTGATGCCAGTGCTTATGGTGATGGTGTTCACAGTGGCTGTGCTCATGGAGATAGTGCTCACGGTGACAATGCCTATGATGACATTGCCCAGGGTGACAGTGCTCACGGGGAAACTGCCCATGATAATATTAACCATGATGATAGTGCCCATGGAGACAGTGCCCACGATGACATTGCTTATGGTGACAGTGCCTTTGGTGACAGTGCTCATGGTGAAATTGCCCATGCTGACAATGCTCATGGTGACATTGCCCTTCGACAGAGTACCCATATTGACAGTGCCCATGGTGACGTGCTCATGTTGACAGTGCTCCAGTGATAGTGCCCATGGTGACATTGCCCATAGGAAGTGCCAACAGTGAAAGTGCCCACGCTGAGAGTTCTCATGGTGATAATGCCCAGGGTGGCAGTGCACATGGTCATACTGCAAATGGCGACAGTGCTCATGGTTGCAATACCCATGGTGACAGTGCTAAAAATAACAGTGCCAATGGTGGCAGTGCCCATGGTGACAGTGCCCACGGTGACATTGGCTATGGTGACAGTTCTCACAGTGACATTTCCCATGGTGACAGGCCACAATGTGACAGTCCGCATTGTGCCAGGGCCGAAGGTGACAGTGCTCAAAGTGACAGTGTCCATGGTGACAGTGACCAAGGTGAGAGTGCTCACGGTGATAGTGCCCATGGTGACAGGGCTCATGGTGACAGTTCGCATTGTGCCAGTGCCCATGGTGACAATTCTCACAGTGAAAGTGCTCATGGTAATACTGCTCATGGTGACAGTGCCCACGGTGAAATTACCCATGGTGACAGTACTCATCGAGAAAGTGCCCATGGTGGCAATTCTCATAATGAAACTTTTCATGGTGACAGTGCTCATGGTAGCAGTGGCCAAGGAGGCAGTGCTCGTGGTGACAGTGCTCATGGTGACAGTGCTCATGGTGGCAGTCCCATGGTGAGAGTAATGATGGGGTAGTGCACAAGGTGACAGTGCCTATGGTAACCGTGCTCATGGTGATAGTGCACACAGTGATAGTGCCCATTGTGACATTGCCCATGGAGACCCTCCTCATTGTGACAGTACTCATGGTTACAGTGCTCATCGTGGAAGTTCCCATGGTGACAGTGCTCATTGTGGCACTGCTCATGGGGACAGTGCCGATGATGAGAGTGCTTATGGTGAGAGTGTTCACAGTGTCTGTGCTCAAGGTGATAGTGCTCATGGTGGCAGTGCCCATAGTGACACTGCACATGCTGGCAATAACCACGATGATAGACCCATGTTGAGAGTGCCCTAGATCACAGTGCAATGTTGAGAGAGCTCACGGTGACAGTGAAAAGGTGACAGTGCCACCGGAGGCAATCGTCATAGAGACAATACACATCGTGACAGTGCTCATGGTGACAACGCCCATGATGACACAGCCCATGGTGACAGTGCTCATGAGGAAAGTGCCAATGATAACATTAAGTACGGTGATAGTGCCCCTGGTGACAGTGCCCATGGTGACATTGCTCATGGAAATATTGCCTTTGTTGACAGTACTCATGGTGAAATTGCCCATGCTGACAATGCTCACGGTGACATTGCCATTGGAGAGAGTACACATGTTGAGAGTTCGCATGGTGACGTGCTCATGTTTACAGTGCTCACAGTGCTAGATCCCATGGTGACAATGCCCACGGTGGAATTGCTCACGATATCAGTGCCAACAGTGACAGTGCTCATGCTGACAGTTCTCATGGTGACAGTGCCCATGTTTGCAGTACCCATGGTGACAGTGCTCAAAATGGCATTGCCCATGGTGACATTGCCAATGGTGACATTGCCTGTGGTTACAATTTTCAGGGTGACATTGCCCATGGTGACAGGGATCATGGTGACAGTCCACATTGTGCCAGTGCCCATGGTGAGAGTGCTCACAGTGAAAGTGCTCGTGGTAATATTGTTTACGGTGAGAGTGCCAAAGGTAAAAATACCCATGGTGACAGCACTCATCGAGAAATTGCCCATGGTTACAATTCTCATAGTAACAGTTTTCATGGTAACAGTGCTCATCGTGGCAGTGCCCTTGGTGTCAATGTTCATGGTGGCAGTGCTCATGGTGAAAGTGCTCATGGTGGAAGTTCGCATGATGAGAGTACCGATGGGGCATTGCACATGGTGACATTGCCCATGGCAAACGTGCCCATGGTGATATGACCCAAGGTGACAGTTATCACGCCAGTTGTGCCGATGCTGATAATGCTCCCGGTGATAGTGCCCATGGTTATCGTGCCCATGGTGACAGTGTTCAGAGTAATAATGAGCATAGTGATAGTGTACTTGGTGAGTGTGCCCATGGTGACTGTGCCCAAGATGACAGTACACATGGTGATACAGCTCAATGTGATAGTGCCCTTGTGGACAGGGCGCATGGTGACAGTTCTCACGGTGACAGTGCCTATGATGAAAATGCTAAGGGTGACAGTGCCCATGGTGACCGTTCTCACGTTCATAGTGCCCATGGTGACAGTTCATATGGTGAAAGTGCTCATGATGACAGTGCCCATGTTGGTAGTTCCATGGGTGACAGTGCTCACAGTGATAGTGACCATGGTAAGATTGCAGATGTTGGCTGTGCCATTGCCCATGATGAGAGTACACATGGTGACAGTGCTCATGGTGATAGTGTGCAAGGTGACAGTGCACATGGTTGTAATGCACATGGTGGCACTGAAAAATAGTTATAGTGCCCATGGTGACAGTGCTCATGCTGACAGTGCACAAGGTGACAACCCATACTGACAGTGCTCACGGTGACTGGGCTCATGGTTGCATTACCCATTGTGACAGTGCTCACAGTTACAATGCTCATGTTAACTGTGCACACCATGATAGTGTCTATGGTGACAGTGATCACAGTGATAGTGCCGATGGTGATAGTGCTCAGGGTGATAGTGCCCATGGTAAAGTTGCCCATGGTGACAGTGCTCATGGTAAGAGTGAGAACAGTGATAGTGCACTTCTTGACCATGCCCAAGATGAGAGTACACATGGTGATAATTCGCAAGTTGGTAGTGCCCATGGTGGCAGTGCACATGGACACCACCGTCAAAGTGATAGCGCTGACTGTGACAGGGCCAATGAGGACAGTGCAAACCTTGACTTTGCTTATCATGACAGTGCTCACAGTGATAAATTCCATTGTAACAGTGACCACGGTGACTGCTCTAATGCTGATACTGCCCATAGTGATAATACCCATGGTGACAGTACTAATGGTGATAATTCTCAAGGTGGTAGTGCCCATGGTCACAATGCCCATGGTGAGAGACCTCACGGTGATAGTGCCCATGGTGACAGTTATCACGCCTGTTGTGCCGATGCTGATAATGCTCCCGGTGACAGTGTCCATGGTTACGGTGCCCATGGTGAGAGTGTTCAGAGTAATAGTGAGCATAGTGACAAATTCCATAGTGACAAATTCCATCGTGAGAGTGACCACCGTAACAGTTCTAATGCTGATAGTGCCCATAGTGACAATACCCATGGTGACAGTACTCATGGTGATAATTCTCAAGGTGGGAGTGCCCCTGGCGCTCATTCCCATGGTGAGAGTCCTCACGGTGATAGTGCCCATGGTGACAGTTCCCATTCTGAAAGTGCTCATGATGACAGTGCCTATGTTGGTAATTCCCATGGTGACACTTCTCACAGTGATACTGACGATGGTAAGAGTTCACATGTTGGCCGTTCCCTTGATGACAGTGCCCATGAAGACAGTACTTATGGTGACAGTGTTCTCAGTGACAGTGCCCATGGTGAGAGTGCACATGGTGGTAGTACACATGGTGGCACTGAAAAATGGTGACAGTGCTCATGGTGACAGTGCTCACGGTAAAAACCCATGCTGACAGTACTCACAGAGACACTGCAAATGGTGACAGTACACATGGTGACAGTGCTCACAGTGACAGTGCACACTGTAGGAGTGCCCATGTTGACAGTGCTCATAGTGACACTGACCACGGTGACATTGCCTATGGTGACAGTGCTCATGGTGACAGTGCCCATGGTGACACTGACCACAGTGAGAATGCTCACGGTAATAGTGCCAATGGTGACAGCACTCATGTTGACAGCCCCCATTGTGCAAGTTGCCATGGTGACAGTGACCATGGTGAGAGATCTCACGGTGATAGAGCTCACGTTAATAGTCCTCATGGTGACAGTGCAAATGGTGACAATACACAGGGTGACAGTACTCATGGTGAAAATACCCATGGTAGCAGTTCTCATAGTGACAGTGCTCATGGGGGATGTGCCCATGCTAACAGTGCTCATTGTGGCAGTGCTCATGGTGACAGTACCGATGAGGCCAGTGATTATGGTGATGGTGTTCACAGTGGCTGTGCTCATGGAGATAGTGCTCACGGTGACCGTGCCCATGATGACAGTGCCCAGGGTGACAGTGCTCACGGGGAAAGTGCCAATGATAACATTAACCATGGTGATAGTGCCCGTGGTGACACGGCCCACAGTGACATTGCTCATGGTGATAGTGCCTTTGGTGACAGTGCTCATGGTGAAATTGCCCTTCCTGACAATGCTCATGGTGACATTGCCCTTCGAGATAGTACCCATGTTGACAGTGCCCATGGTGACGTGCTCATGTTGACAGTGTTCACAGTGATAGTGCCCATGGTGACATTGCCCATGGTGGAAGTGCCCACGGTGCCCTTGCCAACAGTGACAGTGCCCAAGCTGACAGTTCTCATTGTGATAGTGCCCATGGTGACAGTGCACATGGTGATACTCGCAATGGTGACAGTGCTCATGGTGACAGTGCTCATGGTTGCAGTACCCTTGGTGACAGTGCTCAAAATGACAGTGACAGTGGTGGCAGTGACCATGGTGACAGTGCCCACGATGACATTGCCTATGGTGACACTTCTCACGGTGACATTGCCCATGGTGACAGGGCTCATGGTGACGTGCTCATGTTGAGAGTGCTCACAGTGATAGTGCCAATGGTGACATTGCCCATGGTGGAAGTGCCCACTGTCCCCTTGCCAACAGTGACAGTGCCCACGCTGACAGTTCTCATTGTGATAGTGCCCATGGTGACAGTGCACATGGTGACATTCGCAATGGTGACAGTGCTCATGGTGACAGTGCTCATGGTTGCAGTACCCATGGTGACAGTGCTCAAAATGACAGTGACAGTAGTGTCAGTGACCATGGTGTCATTGCCCACGGTGTCATTGCCTATAGTGGCAATTCTCACGGTGACATTGCCCATGGTGACCGGGCTCATGGTGACGTGCTCATATTGAAAGTGCTCACAGTGATAGTGCCCATGGTGACATTGCCCATGGTGGAATTGCACACAATGCCAGTTCCCACAGTGAGAGTTCTCACGCTGAGAGTTGTCATGGTGATAGTGCCCATGGTGACAGTGCACATGGTCATACTGCCAATGGTGACAGTACTCATGGTGACAGTACTCATGGTTGCAGTACCCAAGGTGACAGTGCTCAAAATGGCAGTTCCCATGGTGATATTGCCCATGGTGACATTGCCCATGGTGACATTGCCTATGGTGACACTTCTCACGGTGACATTTCCCATGGTGACAGGGCTCATGGTGACGTGCTCATGTTGAGAGTGCTCACAGTGATAGTGCCCATGGTGACATTGCCCATGGTGGAATTGCTCACGATGCCAGTTCCCACAGTGACAGTGCTCACGCTGAGAGTTGTCATGGTGATAGTGCCCATGGTGACAGTGCGCATGGTGATAGTGCCAATGGTGACAGTACTCATGGTGACAGTACTCATGGTGGCAGTACCCATGGTGACAGTGCTCAAAATGGCATTTCCCATGGTGACATTGCCCATGGTGACATTGCCTATGGTGACACTTCTCACGGTGACATTTCCCATGGTGACAGTCCGCATTGTGAAAGTGCCCATGGTGACAGTGCTCACAGTGCAAGTGTGCAGGGTAATACTGTTTACGTTGAGAGTGCCCAAGGTGAAAATACCCATGGTGAGAGTACTCATCGAGAAATTGCCCATGGTTACATTTCTCATAGTAACAGTTCTAATGGTAACAGTGCTCATGGTTGCAGGGCCCTCGGTGGCAGTGCTCGTGGTGTCAGTGCTCAAGGTGACAGTGCTCATGGTGGCAGTTCCCATGGTGAGAGTACTGATGGGGCCGTGCACATGTTGAGAGTGCCCATGGTAACCGTGTTACGGTGATATGACCCATGGTTACAGTTATCGTGATTTTGGTACCGATGCTGATAATGCTCCCGGAGATAGTGCCCATGGTGACAGTGTTCAGAGTAATATTGAGCATAGTGATAGTGTACTTGGTGACCTTGCCCATGGTGAGAGTTCCTATGGTGACAGTACACATGGTGATACTGCTCCATGTGATAGTGCCCTTGTTGACCCTGCGCATGGTGACAGTTCTCACGGTGACACTGCCTATGGTGACAATGCTCATGGTGACAGTGCCCATGGTGACCGTTCTCACGTTCATAGTGCCCATGGTGACAGTTCGTATGGTGAAAGTGCTCATGATGACAGTGCCCATGTTGGTAGTTCCATTGGTGACAGTGCTCACAGTGATAGTGACCATGGTAAGATTGCAGATGGTGGCTGTGCCATGGCCCATGATGACAATACTCATGGTGACAGTGCTCCTGGTGTTTGTGTGCAAGGCGACAGTGCACATGTTTGTAATGCACATGGTGGCACTGAAAAATAGTTATAGTGCCCATGGTGACAGTGCTCATGCTGACCGTGCACAAGGTGACAACCCATGCTGACAGTGCTCACGGTGACTGGGCTCATGGTTGCATAACCCATTGTGACAGTGCTCACAGTTACAATGCTCGTGTTACCTGTGCTCACCATGATAGTGTCCATGGTGACAGTGATCACAGTGATAGTGCCGATGGTGATAGTGCTCACGGTGATAGTGCCCATGATTAAGGTTCCCATGGTGACAGGGCTCAAGGGAATAGTGAGCATAGTGATAGTGCACTTGTTGACCTTGACCACGCTGAGAGTACAAACGGTGATAATTCTCAAGTTGGTAGTGTCCATGGTGGCAGTGCCCATGGACACCACCGTCAAAGTGATAGTGCTCACTGTGACAGGGCCCAAGGGGAGAGTGCAAACCGTGACTTTGCCTATCATGACAGTGCTCACAGTAACACATTCCTTCGTGACAGTGACCACGGTGACAGTTCTAATGCTGATAGTGCCCATGGCGATAATTCCCATGGTGAGAATCCTCACGGTGATAGTGCCCATGGTGACAGTTCCCATTCTGAAAGTGCTCATGATGACAGTGCCTATGTTGGTAATTCCCATGGTGACACTTCTCACAGTGATACTGAAAATGGTTACAGATCACATGTTGGCCGTTCCCTTGGTGACAGTGCCCATGAAGACAGTATTTATGGTGACAGTTTTCCTGGTGATAGTGCACATGGTGAGAGTGCACATGGTGGTAGTGCACATGGAGGCTCTGAAAAATGGTGACAGGGCTCATGGTGACAGTGCTCACGGTAAAAACCCATGCTGACATTACTCACAGAGACACTGCTCATAGTGGCAGTACCCATGGTGAGAGTTCTCACAGTGACAGTGCCCACTGTATGAGTGCCCATGTTGACAGAGCTCATGGTGACACTGGCCACGGTGACATTGCCTATGGTGACAGTGCTCATGGTGACAGTGCCCATGGTGACACTGACCACAGTGAGAATGCTCACGGTGATAGTGCCAATGGTGACAGCACTCATGTTGTCAGCCCACATTGTGCAAGGTGCCATGGTGACAGTGACCATGGTGAGAGATCTCACGGTGATAGCGCTCACGGTAATAGTCCTCATGGTGACAGTGCAAATGGTGACAATACACAGGGTGACAGTACTCATGGTGAAAATACCCATGGTAGCAGTACTCATAGTGACAGTGCTCATGGGGGAAGTGCCCATGCTGACAGTGCTCATTGTGGCAGTGCTCATGGTGACAGTACCGATGAGGCCAGTGATTATGGTGATGGTGTTCACAGTGGCTGTGCTCATGGAGATAGTGCTCACGGTGACCGTGCCCATGATGACAGTGCCCAGGGTGACAGTGCTCACGGGGAAAGTGCCAATGATAACATTAACCATGGTGATAGTGCCCCTGGTGACACGGCCCACAGTGACATTGCTCATGGTGATAGTGCCTTTAGTGACAGTGCTCACGGTGAAATTGCCCATCCTGACAATGCTCATGGTGACATTGCCCTTCGAGATAGTACCCATGTTGACAGTGCCCATGGTGATGTGCTCATGTTGACAGTGCTCACAGTGATAGTGCCCATGGTGACATTGCCCATGGTGGAAGTGCCCACGGTGCCCTTGCCAACAGTGACAGTGCCCACGCTGACAGTTCTCATTGTGATAGTGCCCATGGTGACAGTGCACATGGTGATACTCGCAATGGTGACAGTGCTCATGGTGACAGTGCTCATGGTTGCAGTACCCTTGATGACAGTGCTCAAAATGACAGTGACACTGGTGGCAGTGACCATGGTGACAGTGCCCACGATGACATTGCCTATGGTGACACTTCTCACGGTGACATTGCCCATGGTGACAGGGCTCATGGTGACGTGCTCATTTTGAGAGTGCTCACAGTGATAGTGCCCATGGTGACATTGCCCATGGTGGAATTGCTCACGATGCCAGTGCCCACAGTGACAGTGCTCACGCTGAGAGTTGTCATGGTGATAGTGCCCATGGTGACAGTGCACATGGTGATACTGCCAATGGTGACAGTACTCATGGTGACAGTACTCATGGTTGCAGTACCCATGGTGACAGGGCTAAAAAATGGCATTTCCCATGGTGACATTGCCCATGGTGACATTGCCTATGGTGACACTTCTCACCGTGACATTTCCCATGGTGACATGGCTCACAGTGACACACCGCATTGTGCCAGTGCCCATGGTGACAGTGCTCACAGTGAAAGTGCTAATGGTAATAATGTTTACGTTGAGAGTGCCCAAGGTGAAAATACACATGGTGACATTACTCATTGAGAAATTGCCCATGGTTACAATTCTCATAGCAACAGTTATGGTGACAGTGCTCATGGTGGTACTGCCCTGGGTGGCACTGCTCGTGGTGTCAGTGCTCATGGTGACAGTGCTCATGGTGGCAGTTCCCATGGTGAGAGTACCGATGGGGCAGTGCACATGGTGACAGTGCCCATGGTAACCGTGATTACGGTGATATGACCCATGGCTCCAGTTATCATGATTGTGGTACCGATGCTGATAATGCTCCCGGAGATAGTGCCCATGGTTCAGGTGCCCATGGTGAGAGTGTTCAGAGTAATAGTGAGCATAGTGATAGTGTACTTGGTGACCGTGCCCATGGTGACAGTGCCCTTGGTGACAGTACACATGGTGATACTGCTCCATGTGATAGTGCCCTTGTTGACCCTGCACATGGTGACAGTTCTCACGGTGACAGTGCCTATGGTGACAATGCTCATGGTGACAGTGCCCATGGTGACCGTTCTCACGTTCATAGTGCTCATGGTGACAGTTCGTATGGTGAAAGTGCTCATGATGAGAGTGCCCATGTTGGTAGTTCGATTGGTGACTGTGCTCACAGTGATAGTGACCATAGTAAGATTGCAGATGGTGGCTGTGCCATTGCCCATGATGAGAGTACTCATGGTGACAGTGCTCATGGTGATAGTGTCCAAGGTGACAGTGCACATGGTTTTAATGCACATGGTGGCACAGAAAAATAGTTATAGTGCCCATGGTGACAGTGCTCATGTTGACAGTGCACAATGTGACAACCCATGCTGACAGTGCTCACGGTGACTGGGCTCATGGTTGCATTACCCATTGTGACAGTGATCACAGTTACAATGCTCATGTTAACTGTGCTCACTCTGATAGTGTCTATGGTGACAGTGATCACAGTGATAGTGCCGATGGTGATAGTGCTAGGGTGATAGTGCCCATGATTAAGGTGCCCATGATGACAGTGCTCACGGTCATAGTGAGCATACTGATAGTGCACTTTTTGACCGTGAACAAGTTGAGAGTACAAATGGTGATAATTCTCAAGTTGGTAGTGTCAATGGTGGCAGTGCCCATGGACACCACCATCAAAGTGATAGTGCTCACTGTGACAGGGCCCAAGTGGACAGTGCAAACCGTGACTTTGCCTATCGTGACAGTGCTCAGAGTGACAAATTCCATCGTGACAGTGACCACGTTGACAGTTCTAATGCTGATAGTGCCCATGGCAATAATTCCCATGGTGAGAGTCCTCACGCTGATAGTGCCCATGGTGACATTTCCCATTCTGAAAGTTCTCATGATGACAGTGCCAATGTTGGTAATTCCCATGGTGACACTTCTAAAAGTGATACTGACAATGGTTACAGTTCACATGTTGGCCGTGCCCTTGGTGACAGTGCCCATGAACACAGTACTTATGGTGACAGTGTTCTTGGTGATAGTGCCCATGGTGAGAGTGGACATGGTGGTAGTGCACATGGTGGCACTGAAAAATAGTGAAAGGACACATGGTGACAGTGCTCACGGTAAAAACCCATGCTGACAGTACTCACAGAGACACTGCTAATGGTGGCAGTACCCAAGGTGACAGTGCTCACAGTGACAGTGCCCACTGTAAGAGTGCCCATGTTGACAGTGCTCATGGTGACACTCACCATGGTGACATTGCCTATGGTGACAGTGCTCATGGTGACAGTGCCCATGGTGACACTGACCACAGTGAGAATGCTCACAGTGATAGTGCCAATGGTGCCAGCACTCATGTTGACAGCCTCCGTTGTGCAAGGTGCCATGGTGACAGTGACCATGGTGAGAGATCTCACGGTGATAGCGCTCACGGTAATAGTCCTCATGGTGACAGTGCACATGGTGACAATACACAGGGTGACAGTACACATGGTGAAAATACCCATGGTAGCAGTTCTCATAGTGACAGTGCTCATGGGGGATGTGCC
>NW_028294312.1:0-49000 GCF_964341445.2 Mesoplodon mirus | reverse complement strand
AGAAAGCGGAAAACAAATATTGTATATTAATGCATATATGTGGAGCCTAAAAATGGTACAGATGAACTGGTTTGCAGGGAAGAAATAGAGACATAGAGGTAGAGAACAAACGTATGGACACCAAGTGTCGGAAGCCATGGGGTGGTGGTGGTGGGATGAGTTGGGAGTTTGGGATTGACCTGTATACATGTATATGCATAAAATACATTAATAATAACGTGCTGTATAAAAAAATAAATAAAATTAAATTTCAAAATTTTAAAAAATAAAATTTAAAAATAAAACAGGAAAATGTTCTTCCCGTCACACAGATGTATTTATAGGAATGAATTATTTCCATGCTTATATCTATAAATACATAAAAGAGGAATAAAATCTAACTTGAACGATAAAAGAAGAAAAAATGAACCCACGAGTTATACAGAGGAAAAACCTATCAGGGCACTTGCTCCAGCGGTAAACAATACTGAAATTGGTCAGAGGTGGGGAAGCCTCTCCCATACAGCCAGCAACCCACCCCCCACGCAAGGAGCGTCCTCATTGCAAAGCTGGGGGACCGTGCCGAGGCATCTGTGAGTAAACGTGAGTTGAGCCCCAGGCCAGCTGCTGCTGAACTGTCCCCACCCTTTCCAGGTAAAACACCTGAATATGTACAAGGGCTTGAAACCCTAGAGGAAGGACTGTGGAGCCACACCAGCGACAGCACGCAGGCCAACTTGGTGCCTGCAGGCCAGCCAGGGTGGTCCTGGACCCTGGCGCTCTTCCAGAAGCTTTCCTTTGCCCTTCCTGAGATACCCCTCCTGTCCCGGCCCCCACTGCTTTTTTCCTTCCTCACCTCTGTCCAGAGAGAAATTCCAGCGGAAGGTATGGGTGACACATCCTCTTCTTTACAGGCGGCAGCCTGGCAAATCCTGCAGAAAGGCCAGCAGAACCCCACTCACACTGGGCCACCCACGAAGCTGTGGCCCCTCACTCCTTCCCACCAGCACAGCCCCGAGGCTGCTGACGGGGCAGAGAATATGGAGTCAGGCACAGCTTCAGGGGCTATTGCTGCCTGGAGCTCTGTTTATATTGACCTCAACGAGGCACAGCTGGGGAGGGCGGGCCGGCAGGGTAAGGCTGCCCAGGTCAGCTAATCCACAACGCTCAGGGAATCACATTGTTGAAAATGGACCCCGCTAAGGCAGAAGAGATGCCAAGGAAAAAGAGGACACAATGCCATTTGCTGCACCGTAGATGAGTCTAGAAGTAATCACGTGACTTGTAGTAAGTCAGAAAGTGAAAGACACATATCATATCATATCACTTATAGGTGTTACCTAAAAATGGATACCAGGGCAGATATTTCCACGGAGAAGGGCAATCACAGATTCATTAAACAAACTTATGGTTCACCAATGGAAAGGTGTGAGGATTGGTTTCATTACGATATCGGGGTTAACAGACATATACAAACACAGGTGACATATATAATCACCAAAGACCTACAGAATACCAAGAGAGGACTACTCAACATTCTGTCATAACGTACATGGGAAAAGGATCCCAGGAAGAACAGTCATCTGTATATGTGTAAAAGAACCACATCTTCCACACCTACAAGAAGCCAAACATTGTAATCAAACTTGCTGTAATAAAAAATAAAAAATTAAATTAAAAACACGAACAAGAAGTAGTGAGACAAACGTGAGGGGCTTTCTCCTGGCACATTCCATTCTAAACTCCAATCTAGAACACCACTTCCACTGAGGCTCTCTTGCCCTAGTAACCAGATTTGGTAAGGGAGAACTGCTGCCACCTTGTGGCCGTTTCACCCAACAGCAGCTTTAATCCCAGCGCTAATGGTCAGTTGATATTCAAAATCATTGCAGGCCTGTAAATGACACCTGCCCTGAAAACAAATCCTGGGGTCACATATCGACCAAAAAATTCAAAGCACGTCCATATTTCAAAACGACCGTTTCAAAAGGCATATTTTACGCACATTAGTGTTCTGCTTCTTTTCCTTTCTTTCCTTTTTTGTTAAAAAAAACGGGAATGGAAAAAGGCATCCCTCAGAATGGGCGAAAATCGTTGCAAACGAATCAATGGACAGAGGTTTAATCTCCAATATATATAAACAGCTCATGCAGCTTAATATTAAAAAAACAAACAACCCAATACAAAAATGGGCAGAAGATCTAAAGAGACGTTTCTTCAAAGGAGACACAGAGATGGCCAAGACGCACATGAAAAGCTGCTCAACAGCACTAATTATTAGAGAAATGCAAATCAAAACTACAATGAGGTATCACCTCACACCCGTTAGAATCGGCATCATCAGAAAATCTACAAACAACCAATTCTGGGGAGGGTGTGGACAAAAGGAGCCCTCTTCCACTATTGGTGGGAATGTAAATTGATACAGTCACTATGGAGAACAGTATGGAGTTTCCTTAAAAAAACTAGAAATAGAATTACTATCTGATCCAGCAATCCCACTTCTGGGCATATACCCAGATAAAACCGTAAATCAAAAAGGCACATTCACCACAATATTCGTTGCAGCACTATTTACAATAGCCAGGTAATGGAAGCAACCTAAATGCCCACAGACAGATTTATGGATAAAGATGTGGTACGTATATAAAATGGAATATTACTCGGCCATAAAAAGGAATGAAACTGGGTCATTTGTAGAGACATCGATGGATCAAGAGACTGTCATACAGAATGAAGTAAGTCAGAAAGTGGAAAACAAATATTGTATATTAATGCATATATGTGGAGCCTAAAAAATGGTACAGATGAACTGGTTTGCAGGAAATAAATAGAGACACAGAGATAGAGAACAAACGTATGGACACCAAGTGTGGGAAGCCATGGGGTGGTGGTGGTGGGATGATTTGGGAGATTGGGATTGACCTGAATACATGTATATGCATAAAATACATAACTAATAATAACGTGCAGTATAAAAAAATAAATAAAATTAAATTTCAAAATTTTAAAAAAGAAAATTTAAAAATAAAAGAGAAAAAAGTTCTTCCCATCTCACAGATGTATTTATAGGAATGAATTATTTCCATGCTTATATCTATAAATACATAAAAGTGGAATAAATTCTAACTTGAACCATAAAAGAAAAAAAAACTGAACCCACGAGTTATACAGAGCAAAACCCTATCAGGGCACTTGCTCCAGTGGTAAACAATTCTGAAATTGGTCAGAGGTGGGGAACCATCTCCCATACAGCCAGCAACCCAACCCCCACGCAAGGAGCGTCCTCATTGCAAAGCTGGGGGACCGTGCCGAGGCATCTGTGAGTAAATGTGAGCTGAGCCCCAGGCCAGCTGCTGCTGAACTGTTCCCACCCTTCCCAGGTAAAACACCTGAATATGTACAAGGGCTTGAAAGCCTAGAGGAAGGGCCGTGGAGCCACACCAGTGACAGCACGCAGGCCAACTTGGTGCCTGCAGGCCAGCCAGGGTGGTCCTGGCCCTGGACGCTCTTCCGGAAGCTTTCCATTGCCCTGCCTGAGATACCCCTCCTCTCCCGCACCCACTGCTTTTTTCCTTCCTCACCTCTGTCCGGAGAGAAATTCCAGCTGAAGGTATGGGTGACACATCCTCTTCTTTACAGGCGGCTGCCTGGCAACTCCTGCAGAAAGGCCAGCAGAGCCCCACTAACACCGGGCCACCCACAAAGCTGTGGCCCCTCACTCCCTCCCACCAGCACAGCCCCGAGACTGCTGACGGGGCAGAGAATATGGAGTCAGGCAGAGCTTCAGGGGCTATTGCTGCCTGGAGCGCTGTTTATATTGACCTCAACGAGTCACACCTGGGGCAGGCGGGCCGGCAGGGTAAGGCTGCCCAGGTCAGCTAATCCACAACCCTCAGGGAATCACATTGTTGAAAATGGACCTCGCTAAGGCAGAAGAGAAGCCAAGGAAAAAAAGGACAAAATGCCATTTGCAGCACCGTAAATGAGTCTAGAAGTAATCACGTGGCTTGTAGTAAGTCAGAAAGTGAAAGACACATACCATATCATATCACTTATAGGTGTTACCTAAAAATGGATACCAGGGCAGATATTTCCACGGAGAAGGGCAATCACAGATTCATTAAACAAACTTATGGTTCACCAATGGAAAGGTGTGAGGATTGGTTTCATTACAATATCGGGGTTAACAGACATATACAAACACAGTGACATATATAATCACCAAAGACCTACAGAATACCAAGAGAGGACTACTCAACATTCTGTCATAACGTACATGGGAAAAGGATCCCAGGAAGAACAGACATCTGTATATGTGTAAAAGAACCACATCTTCCACACCTACAACAAGCCAAACATTGTAATCAAACTTGCTGTAATAAAAAATAAAAAAAAAATTAAATTAAAAACACGTACAAGAAGTAGTGAGACAAACTTGAGGGGCTTTCTCCTGGCACATTCCATTCTAAATTCCAACCTAGAACACCATTTCCATTGAGGCTCTCTTGCCCTAGTAACCAGATTTGGCAAGGGAGAACTGCTGCCACATTGTGGCCGTTTCACACAACAGCAGCTTTAATCCCAGCACTTATGGTCAGTTGATATACAAAATCATTGCAGGCCTGTAAATGACACCTGCCCTGAAAACAAATCCTGGGGTCACATATCGACCAAAAAATTCAAAGCACGTCCATATTTCAAAACGACCGTTTCAAAAGGCATATTTTACGCACATTAGTGTTCTGCTTCTTTTCCTTTCTTTCCTTTTTTGTTAAAAAAATCGGGAATGGAAAAAGGCATCCCTCAGAATGGGCGAAAATCGTTGCAAACGAATCAATGGACAGAGGTTTAATCTCCAATATATATAAACAGCTCATGCAGCTTAATATTAAAAAAACAAACAACCCAATACAAAAATGGGCAGAAGATCTAAAGAGACGTTTCTTCAAAGGAGACACAGAGATGGCCAAGACGCACATGAAAAGCTGCTCAACAGCACTAATTATTAGAGAAATGCAAATCAAAACTACAATGAGGTATCACCTCACACACGTTAGAATCGGCATCATCAGAAAATCTACAAACAACCAATTCTGGGGAGGGTGTGGACAAAAGGAGCCCTCTTCCACTATTGGTGGGAATGTAAATTGATACAGTCACTATGGAGAACAGTATGGAGTTTCCTTAAAAAAACTAGAAATAGAATTACTATCTGATCCAGCAATCCCACTTCTGGGCATATACCCAGATAAAACCGTAAATCAAAAAGGCACATTCACCACAATATTCGTTGCAGCACTATTTACAATAGCCAGGTAATGGAAGCAACCTAAATGCCCACAGACAGATGAATGGATAAAGATGTGGTACGTATATAAAATGGAATATTACTCGGCCATAAAAAGGAATGAAACTGGGTCATTTGTAGAGACATCGATGGATCAAGAGACTGTCATACAGAATGAAGTAAGTCAGAAAGTGGAAAACAAATATTGTATATTAATGCATATATGTGGAGCCTAAAAAATGGTACAGATGAACTGGTTTACAGGAAATAAATAGAGACACAGAGGTAGAGAACAAACGTATGGACACCAAGTGTGGGAAGCCATGGGGTGGTGGTGGTGGGATGAGTTGGGAGATTGGGATTGACCTGAATACATGTATATGCATAAAATACATAACTAATAATAACGTGCAGTATAAAAAAATAAATAAAATTAAATTTCAAAATTTTAAAAAACAAAATTTAAAAATAAAAGAGAAAAAATTTCTTCCCGTCTCACAAATGTATTTATAGGAATGAATTATTTCCATGCTTATATCTATAAATACATAAAAGAGGAATAAAATCTAACTTGAACCATAAAAGAAAAAAAAACTGAACCCACGAGTTATACAGAGGAAAAACCTATCAGGGCACTTGCTCCAGGGGTAAACAATTCTGAAATTGGTCAGAGGTGGGGAACCATCTCCCATACAGCCAGCAACCCACCCCCCACGCAAGGAGCGTCCTCATTGCAAAGCTGGGATCCGTGCCGAGGCATCTGTGAGTAAACTTGAGCTGAGCCCCAGGCCAGCTGCTGCTGAACTGTTCCCACCCTTCCCAGGTAAAACACCTGAATATGTACAAGGGCTTGAAAGCCTAGAGGAAGGGCCGTGGAGCCACACCAGCGACAGCACGCAGGCCAACTTGGTGCCTGCAGGCCAGCCAGGGTGGTCCTGGTCCTGGACGCTCTTCCGGAAGCTTTCCATTGCCCTGCCTGAGATACCCCTCCTCTCCCGGCACTCACTGCTTTTTTCCTTCCTCACCTCTGTCCGGAGAGAAATTCCAGCTGAAGGTATGGGTGACACATCCTCTTCTTTACACGTGTCAGCCTGGCAACTCCTGCAGAAAGGCCAGCAGAGCCCCACTCACACCGGGCCACACACAAAGCTGTGGCCCCTCACTCCCTCCCACCAGCACAGCCCCGAGACTGCTGACGGGGCAGAGAATATGGAGTCAGGCACAGCTTCAGGGGCTATTGCTGCCTGGAGCGCTGTTTTTATTGACCTCAACGAGGCACACCTGGGGAGGGCAGGCCGGCAGGGTAAGGCTGCCCAGGTCAGCTAATCCACAACCCTCAGGGAATCACATTGTTAAAAATGGACCTCGCTAAGGCAGAATAGAAGCCAAGGAGAAAAAGGACACAATGCCATTTGCAGCACCGGACATGAGTCTAGAAGTAATCACGTGACATGTAGTAAGTCAGAAAGTGAAAGACACATATCATATCATATCACTTATAGGTGTTACCTAAAAATGGATACCAGGGCAGATATTTCCACGGAGAAGGGCAATCACAGATTCAGTAAACAAACTTATGGTTCACCAATGGAAAGTTGTGAGGATTGGTTTCATTACGATACCGGGGTTAACACACATATACAAACACAGGTGACATATATAATCACCAAAGACCTACAGAATACCAAGAGTGGACTAATCAACATTCTGTCATAACGTACATGGGAAAAGGATCCCAGGAAGAACAGACATCTGTATATGTGTAAAAGAACCACATCTTCCACACCTACTACAAGCCAAACATTGTAATCAAACTTGCTGTAATAAAAAATAAAAAAAAAAATAAATTAAAAACACGAACAAGAAGTAGTGAGACAAACTTGAGGGGCTTTCTCCTGGCACATTCCATTCTAAATTCCAATCTAGAACACCACTTCCACTGAGGCTCTCTTGCCCTAGTTACCAGATTTGGTAAGGGAGAACTGCTGCCACTTTGTGGCCGTTTCACACAACAGCAGCTTTAATCCCAGCGCTAATGGTCAGTTGATATTCAAAATCATTGCAGGCCTGTAAATGACACCTGCCCTGAAAACAAATCCTGGGGTCACATATCGACCAAAAAATTCAAAGCACGTCCATATTTCAAAACGACCGTTTCAAAAGGCATATTTTACGCACATTAGTGTTCTGCTTCTTTTCCTTTCTTTCCTTTTTTGTTAAAAAAATCGGGAATGGAAAAAGGCATCCCTCAGAATGGGCGAAAATCGTTGCAAACGAATCAATGGACAGAGGTTTAATCTCCAATATATATAAACAGCTCATGCAGCTTAATATTAAAAAAACAAACAACCCAATACAAAAATGGGCAGAAGATCTAAAGAGACGTTTCTTCAAAGGAGACACAGAGATGGCCAAGACGCACATGAAAAGCTGCTCAACAGCACTAATTATTAGAGAAATGCAAATCAAAACTACAATGAGGTATCACCTCACACCCGTTAGAATCGGCATCATCAGAAAATCTACAAACAACCAATTCTGGGGAGGGTGTGGACAAAAGGAGCCCTCTTCCACTATTGGTGGGAATGTAAATTGATACAGTCACTATGGAGAACAGTATGGAGTTTCCTTAAAAAAACTAGAAATAGAATTACTATCTGATCCAGCAATCCCACTTCTGGGCATATACCCAGATAAAACCGTAAATCAAAAAGGCACATTCACCACAATATTCGTTGCAGCACTATTTACAATAGCCAGGTAATGGAAGCAACCTAAATGCCCACAGACAGATTTATGGATAAAGATGTGGTACGTATATAAAATGGAATATTACTCGGCCATAAAAAGGAATGAAACTGGGTCATTTGTAGAGACATCGATGGATCAAGAGACTGTCATACAGAATGAAGTAAGTCAGAAAGTGGAAAACAAATATTGTATATTAATGCATATATGTGGAGCCTAAAAAATGGTACAGATGAACTGGTTTGCAGGAAATAAATAGAGACACAGAGGTAGAGAACAAACGTATGGACACCAAGTGTGGGAAGCCATGGGGTGGTGGTGGTGGGATGATTTGGGAGATTGGGATTGACCTGAATACATGTATATGCATAAAATACATAACTAATAATAACGTGCAGTATAAAAAAATAAATAAAATTAAATTTCAAAATTTTAAAAAAGAAAATTTAAAAATAAAAGAGAAAAAAGTTCTTCCCATCTCACAGATGTATTTATAGGAATGAATTATTTCCATGCTTATATCTATAAATACATAAAAGTGGAATAAATTCTAACTTGAACCATAAAAGAAAAAAAAAACTGAACCCACGAGTTATACAGAGCAAAACCCTATCAGGGCACTTGCTCCAGTGGTAAACAATTCTGAAATTGGTCAGAGGTGGGGAACCATCTCCCATACAGCCAGCAACCCAACCCCCACGCAAGGAGCGTCCTCATTGCAAAGCTGGGGGACCGTGCCGAGGCATCTGTGAGTAAATGTGAGCTGAGCCCCAGGCCAGCTGCTGCTGAACTGTTCCCACCCTTCCCAGGTAAAACACCTGAATATGTACAAGGGCTTGAAAGCCTAGAGGAAGGGCCGTGGAGCCACACCAGTGACAGCACGCAGGCCAACTTGGTGCCTGCAGGCCAGCCAGGGTGGTCCTGGCCCTGGACGCTCTTCCGGAAGCTTTCCATTGCCCTGCCTGAGATACCCCTCCTCTCCCGCACCCACTGCTTTTTTCCTTCCTCACCTCTGTCCGGAGAGAAATTCCAGCTGAAGGTATGGGTGACACATCCTCTTCTTTACAGGCGGCTGCCTGGCAACTCCTGCAGAAAGGCCAGCAGAGCCCCACTAACACCGGGCCACCCACAAAGCTGTGGCCCCTCACTCCCTCCCACCAGCACAGCCCCGAGACTGCTGACGGGGCAGAGAATATGGAGTCAGGCAGAGCTTCAGGGGCTATTGCTGCCTGGAGCGCTGTTTATATTGACCTCAACGAGTCACACCTGGGGCGGGCGGGCCGGCAGGGTAAGGCTGCCCAGGTCAGCTAATCCACAACCCTCAGGGAATTACATTGTTGAAAATGGACCTCGCTAAGGTAGAAGAGAAGCCAAGGGAAAAAAGGACACAATGCCATTTGCAGCACCGTAGATGAGTCTACAAGTAATCACGTGACTTGTAGTAAGTCAGAAAGTGAAAGACACATATCATATCATATCACTTATAAGTGTTACCTAAAAATGGATACCAGGGCAGATATTTCCACGGAGAAGGGCAATCACAGATTCATTAAACAAACTTATGGTTCACCAATGGAAAGGTGTGAGGATTGGTTTCATTACAATATCGGGGTTAACAGACATATACAAACACAGTGACATATATAATCACCAAAGACCTACAGAATACCAAGAGAGGACTACTCAACATTCTGTCATAACGTACATGGGAAAAGGATCCCAGGAAGAACAGACATCTGTATATGTGTAAAAGAACCACATCTTCCACACCTACAACAAGCCAAACATTGTAATCAAACTTGCTGTAATAAAAAATAAAAAAAAAATTAAATTAAAAACACGTACAAGAAGTAGTGAGACAAACTTGAGGGGCTTTCTCCTGGCACATTCCATTCTAAATTCCAATCTAGAACACCATTTCCATTGAGGCTCTCTTGCCCTAGTAACCAGATTTGGCAAGGGAGAACTGCTGCCACATTGTGGCCGTTTCACACAACAGCAGCTTTAATCCCAGCACTTATGGTCAGTTGATATACAAAATCATTGCAGGCCTGTAAATGACACCTGCCCTGAAAACAAATCCTGGGGTCACATATCGACCAAAAAATTCAAAGCACGTCCATATTTCAAAACGACCGTTTCAAAAGGCATATTTTACGCACATTAGTGTTCTGCTTCTTTTCCTTTCTTTCCTTTTTTGTTAAAAAAATCGGGAATGGAAAAAGGCATCCCTCAGAATGGGCGAAAATCGTTGCAAACGAATCAATGGACAGAGGTTTAATCTCCAATATATATAAACAGCTCATGCAGCTTAATATTAAAAAAACAAACAACCCAATACAAAAATGGGCAGAAGATCTAAAGAGACGTTTCTTCAAAGGAGACACAGAGATGGCCAAGACGCACATGAAAAGCTGCTCAACAGCACTAATTATTAGAGAAATGCAAATCAAAACTACAATGAGGTATCACCTCACACCTGTTAGAATTGGCATCATCAGAAAATCTACAAACAACAATTTCTGGGGAGGGTGTGGACAAAAGGAGCCCTCTTCCACTATTGGTGGGAATGTAAATTGATACAGTCACTATGGAGAACAGTATGGAGTTTCCTTAAAAAAACTAGAAATAGAATTACTATCTGATCCAGCAATCCCACTTCTGGGCATATACCCAGATAAAACCGTAAATCAAAAAGGCACATTCACCACAATATTCGTTGCAGCACTATTTACAATAGCCAGGTAATGGAAGCAACCTAAATGCCCACAGACAGATTTATGGATAAAGATGTGGTACGTATATAAAATGGAATATTACTCGGCCATAAAAAGGAATGAAACTGGGTCATTTGTAGAGACATCGATGGATCAAGAGACTGTCATACAGAATGAAGTAAGTCAGAAAGTGGAAAACAAATATTGTATATTAATGCATATATGTGGAGCCTAAAAAATGGTACAGATGAACTGGTTTGCAGGAAATAAATAGAGACACAGAGGTAGAGAACAAACGTATGGACACCAAGTGTGGGAAGCCATGGGGTGGTGGTGGTGGGATGATTTGGGAGATTGGGATTGACCTGAATACATGTATATGCATAAAATACATAACTAATAATAACGTGCAGTATAAAAAAATAAATAAAATTAAATTTCAAAATTTTAAAAAAGAAAATTTAAAAATAAAAGAGAAAAAAGTTCTTCCCATCTCACAGATGTATTTATAGGAATGAATTATTTCCATGCTTATATCTATAAATACATAAAAGTGGAATAAATTCTAACTTGAACCATAAAAGAAAAAAAAAACTGAACCCACGAGTTATACAGAGCAAAACCCTATCAGGGCACTTGCTCCAGTGGTAAACAATTCTGAAATTGGTCAGAGGTGGGGAACCATCTCCCATACAGCCAGCAACCCAACCCCCACGCAAGGAGCGTCCTCATTGCAAAGCTGGGGGACCGTGCCGAGGCATCTGTGAGTAAATGTGAGCTGAGCCCCAGGCCAGCTGCTGCTGAACTGTTCCCACCCTTCCCAGGTAAAACACCTGAATATGTACAAGGGCTTGAAAGCCTAGAGGAAGGGCCGTGGAGCCACACCAGTGACAGCACGCAGGCCAACTTGGTGCCTGCAGGCCAGCCAGGGTGGTCCTGGCCCTGGACGCTCTTCCGGAAGCTTTCCATTGCCCTGCCTGAGATACCCCTCCTCTCCCGCACCCACTGCTTTTTTCCTTCCTCACCTCTGTCCGGAGAGAAATTCCAGCTGAAGGTATGGGTGACACATCCTCTTCTTTACAGGCGGCTGCCTGGCAACTCCTGCAGAAAGGCCAGCAGAGCCCCACTAACACCGGGCCACCCACAAAGCTGTGGCCCCTCACTCCCTCCCACCAGCACAGCCCCGAGACTGCTGACGGGGCAGAGAATATGGAGTCAGGCAGAGCTTCAGGGGCTATTGCTGCCTGGAGCGCTGTTTATATTGACCTCAACGAGTCACACCTGGGGCGGGCGGGCCGGCAGGGTAAGGCTGCCCAGGTCAGCTAATCCACAACCCTCAGGGAATTACATTGTTGAAAATGGACCTCGCTAAGGTAGAAGAGAAGCCAAGGGAAAAAAGGACACAATGCCATTTGCAGCACCGTAGATGAGTCTACAAGTAATCACGTGACTTGTAGTAAGTCAGAAAGTGAAAGACACATATCATATCATATCACTTATAAGTGTTACCTAAAAATGGATACCAGGGCAGATATTTCCACGGAGAAGGGCAATCACAGATTCATTAAACAAACTTATGGTTCACCAATGGAAAGGTGTGAGGATTGGTTTCATTACAATATCGGGGTTAACAGACATATACAAACACAGTGACATATATAATCACCAAAGACCTACAGAATACCAAGAGAGGACTACTCAACATTCTGTCATAACGTACATGGGAAAAGGATCCCAGGAAGAACAGACATCTGTATATGTGTAAAAGAACCACATCTTCCACACCTACAACAAGCCAAACATTGTAATCAAACTTGCTGTAATAAAAAATAAAAAAAAAATTAAATTAAAAACACGTACAAGAAGTAGTGAGACAAACTTGAGGGGCTTTCTCCTGGCACATTCCATTCTAAATTCCAATCTAGAACACCATTTCCATTGAGGCTCTCTTGCCCTAGTAACCAGATTTGGCAAGGGAGAACTGCTGCCACATTGTGGCCGTTTCACACAACAGCAGCTTTAATCCCAGCACTTATGGTCAGTTGATATACAAAATCATTGCAGGCCTGTAAATGACACCTGCCCTGAAAACAAATCCTGGGGTCACATATCGACCAAAAAATTCAAAGCACGTCCATATTTCAAAACGACCGTTTCAAAAGGCATATTTTACGCACATTAGTGTTCTGCTTCTTTTCCTTTCTTTCCTTTTTTGTTAAAAAAATCGGGAATGGAAAAAGGCATCCCTCAGAATGGGCGAAAATCGTTGCAAACGAATCAATGGACAGAGGTTTAATCTCCAATATATATAAACAGCTCATGCAGCTTAATATTAAAAAAACAAACAACCCAATACAAAAATGGGCAGAAGATCTAAAGAGACGTTTCTTCAAAGGAGACACAGAGATGGCCAAGACGCACATGAAAAGCTGCTCAACAGCACTAATTATTAGAGAAATGCAAATCAAAACTACAATGAGGTATCACCTCACACCTGTTAGAATTGGCATCATCAGAAAATCTACAAACAACAATTTCTGGGGAGGGTGTGGACAAAAGGAGCCCTCTTCCACTATTGGTGGGAATGTAAATTGATACAGTCACTATGGAGAACAGTATGGAGTTTCCTTAAAAAAATTAGAAATAGAATTACTATCTGATCCAGCAATCCCACTTCTGGGCATATACCCAGATAAAACCGTAAATCAAAAAGGCACATTCACCACAATATTCGTTGCAGCACTATTTACAATAGCCAGGTAATGGAAGCAACCTAAATGCCCACAGACAGATGAATGGATAAAGATGTGGTACGTATATAAAATGGAATATTACTCGGCCATAAAAAGGAATGAAACTGGGTCATTTGTAGAGACATCGATGGATCGAGAGACTGTCATACAGAATGAAGTAAGTCAGAAAGTGGAAAACAAATATTGTATATTAATGCATATATGTGGAGCCTAAAAAATGGTACAGATGAACTGGTTTGCAGGAAATAAATAGAGACACAGAGGTAGAGAACAAACGTATGGACACCAAGTGTGGGAAGCCATGGGGTGGTGGTGGTGGGATGAGTTGGGAGATTGGGATTGACCTGAATACATGTATATGCATAAAATACATAACTAATAATAACGTGCAGTATAAAAAAATAAATAAAATTAAATTTCAAAATTTTAAAGAACAAAATTTAAAAATAAAAGAGAAAAAATTTCTTCCCGTCTCACAAATGTATTTATAGGAATGAATTATTTCCATGCTTATATCTATAAATACATAAAAGAGGAATAAAATCTAACTTGAACCATAAAAGAAAAAAAAGTGAACCCACGAGTTATACAGACGAAAAACCTATCAGGGCACTTGCTCCAGGGGTAAACAATTCTGAAATTGGTCAGAGGTGGGGAACCATCTCCCATACAGCCAGCAACCCACCCCCCACGCAAGGAGCGTCCTCATTGCAAAGCTGGGATCCGTGCCGAGGCATCTGTGAGTAAACGTGACCTGAGCCCCAGGCCAGCTGATGCTGAACTGTTCCCACCCTTCCCAGGTAAAACACCTGAATATGTACAAGGGCTTGAAAGCCTAGAGGAAGGGACGTGGAGCCACACCAGCGACAGCACGCAGGCCAACTTGGTGCCTGCAGGCCAGCCAGGGTGGTCCTGGTCCTGGACGCTCTTCCGGAAGCTTTCCATTGCCCTGCCTGAGATACCCCTCCTCTCCCGGCACTCACTGCTTTTTTCCTTCCTCACCTCTGTCCGGAGAGAAATTCCAGCTGAAGGTATGGGTGACACATCCTCTTCTTTACACGTGTCAGCCTGGCAACTCCTGCAGAAAGGCCAGCAGAGCCCCACTCACACCGGGCCACACACAAAGCTGTGGCCCCTCACTCCCTCCCACCAGCACAGCCCCGAGACTGCTGACGGGGCAGAGAATATGGAGTCAGGCACAGCTTCAGGGGCTATTGCTGCCTGGAGCGCTGTTTTTATTGACCTCAACGAGGCACACCTGGGGAGGGCAGGCCGGCAGGGTAAGGCTGCCCAGGTCAGCTAATCCACAACCCTCAGGGAATCACATTGTTAAAAATGGACCTCGCTAAGGCAGAATAGAAGCCAAGGAGAAAAAGGACACAATGCCATTTGCAGCACCGTACATGAGTCTAGAAGTAATCACGTGACATGTAGTAAGTCAGAAAGTGAAAGACACATATCATATCATATCACTTATAGGTGTTACCTAAAAATGGATACCAGGGCAGATATTTCCACGGAGAAGGGCAATCACAGATTCAGTAAACAAACTTATGGTTCACCAATGGAAAGTTGTGAGGATTGGTTTCATTACGATACCGGGGTTAACACACATATACAAACACAGGTGACATATATAATCACCAAAGACCTACAGAATACCAAGAGTGGACTAATCAACATTCTGTCATAACGTACATGGGAAAAGGATCCCAGGAAGAACAGACATCTGTATATGTGTAAAAGAACCACATCTTCCACACCTACTACAAGCCAAACATTGTAATCAAACTTGCTGTAATAAAAAATAAAAAAAAATAAATTAAAAACACGAACAAGAAGTAGTGAGACAAACTTGAGGGGCTTTCTCCTGGCACATTCCATTCTAAATTCCAATCTAGAACACCACTTCCACTGAGGCTCTCTTGCCCTAGTTACCAGATTTGGTAAGGGAGAACTGCTGCCACTTTGTGGCCGTTTCACACAACAGCAGCTTTAATCCCAGCGCTAATGGTCAGTTGATATTCAAAATCATTGCAGGCCTGTAAATGACACCTGCCCTGAAAACAAATCCTGGGGTCACATATCGACCAAAAAATTCAAAGCACGTCCATATTTCAAAACGACCGTTTCAAAAGGCATATTTTACGCACATTAGTGTTCTGCTTCTTTTCCTTTCTTTCCTTTTTTGTTAAAAATATCGGGAATGGAAAAAGGCATCCCTCAGAATGGGCGAAAATCGTTGCAAACGAATCAATGGACAGAGGTTTAATCTCCAATATATATAAACAGCTCATGCAGCTTAATATTAAAAAAACAAACAACCCAATACAAAAATGGGCAGAAGATCTAAAGAGACGTTTCTTCAAAGGAGACACAGAGATGGCCAAGACGCACATGAAAAGCTGCTCAACAGCACTAATTATTAGAGAAATGCAAATCAAAACTACCATGAGGTATCACCTCACACCCGTTAGAATCGGCATCATCAGAAAATCTACAAACAACCAATTCTGGGGAGGGTGTGGACAAAAGGAGCCCTCTTCCACTATTGGTGGGAATGTAAATTGATACAGTCACTATGGAGAACAGTATGGAGTTTCCTTAAAAAAACTAGAAATAGAATTACTATCTGATCCAGCAATCCCACTTCTGGGCATACACCCAGATAAAACCGTAAATCAAAAAGGCACATTCACCACAATATTCGTTGCAGCACTATTTACAATAGCCAGGTAATGGAAGCAACCTAAATGCCCACAGACAGATTTATGGATAAAGATGTGGTACGTATATAAAATGGAATATTACTCGGCCATAAAAAGGAATGAAACTGGGTCATTTGTAGAGACATCGATGGATCAAGAGACTGTCATACAGAATGAAGTAAGTCAGAAAGTGGAAAACAAATATTGTATATTAATGCATATATGTGGAGCCTAAAAAATGGTACAGATGAACTGGTTTGCAGGAAATAAATAGAGACACAGAGGTAGAGAACAAACGTATGGACACCAAGTGTGGGAAGCCATGGGGTGGTGGTGGTGGGATGATTTGGGAGATTGGGATTGACCTGAATACATGTATATGCATAAAATACATAACTAATAATAACGTGCAGTATAAAAAAATAAAATTAAATTTCAAAATTTTTAAAAAGAAAATTTAAAAATAAAAGAGAAAAAAGTTCTTCCCATCTCACAGATGTATTTATAGGAATGAATTATTTCCATGCTTATATCTATAAATACATAAAAGTGGAATAAATTCTAACTTGAACCATAAAAGAAAAAAAAACTGAACCCACGAGTTATACAGAGCAAAACCCTATCAGGGCACTTGCTCCAGTGGTAAACAATTCTGAAATTGGTCAGAGGTGGGGAACCATCTCCCATACAGCCAGCAACCCAACCCCCACGCAAGGAGCGTCCTCATTGCAAAGCTGGGGGACCATGCCGAGGCATCTGTGAGTAAATGTGAGCTGAGCCCCAGGCCAGCTGCTGCTGAACTGTTCCCACCCTTCCCAGGTAAAACACCTGAATATGTACAAGGGCTTGAAAGCCTAGAGGAAGGGCCGTGGAGCCACACCAGTGACAGCACTCAGGCCAACTTGGTGCCTGCAGGCCAGCCAGGGTGGTCCTGGCCCTGGACGCTCTTCCGGAAGCTTTCCATTGCCCTGCCTGAGATACCCCTCCTCTCCCGCACCCACTGCTTTTTTCCTTCCTCACCTCTGTCCGGAGAGAAATTCCAGCTGAAGGTATGGGTGACACATCCTCTTCTTTACAGGCGGCTGCCTGGCAACTCCTGCAGAAAGGCCAGCAGAGCCCCACTAACACCGGGCCACCCACAAAGCTGTGGCCCCTCACTCCCTCCCACCAGCACAGCCCCGAGACTGCTGACGGGGCAGAGAATATGGAGTCAGGCAGAGCTTCAGGGGCTATTGCTGCCTGGAGCGCTGTTTATATTGACCTCAACGAGTCACACCTGGGGCGGGCGGGCCGGCAGGGTAAGGCTGCCCAGGTCAGCTAATCCACAACCCTCAGGGAATTACATTGTTGAAAATGGACCTCGCTAAGGTAGAAGAGAAGCCAAGGGAAAAAAGGACACAATGCCATTTGCAGCACCGTAGATGAGTCTACAAGTAATCACGTGACTTGTAGTAAGTCAGAAAGTGAAAGACACATATCATATCATATCACTTATAAGTGTTACCTAAAAATGGATACCAGGGCAGATATTTCCACGGAGAAGGGCAATCACAGATTCATTAAACAAACTTATGGTTCACCAATGGAAAGGTGTGAGGATTGGTTTCATTACAATATCGGGGTTAACAGACATATACAAACACAGTGACATATATAATCACCAAAGACCTACAGAATACCAAGAGAGGACTACTCAACATTCTGTCATAACGTACATGGGAAAAGGATCCCAGGAAGAACAGACATCTGTATATGTGTAAAAGAACCACATCTTCCACACCTACAACAAGCCAAACATTGTAATCAAACTTGCTGTAATAAAAAATAAAAAAAAAATTAAATTAAAAACACGTACAAGAAGTAGTGAGACAAACTTGAGGGGCTTTCTCCTGGCACATTCCATTCTAAATTCCAATCTAGAACACCATTTCCATTGAGGCTCTCTTGCCCTAGTAACCAGATTTGGCAAGGGAGAACTGCTGCCACATTGTGGCCGTTTCACACAACAGCAGCTTTAATCCCAGCACTTATGGTCAGTTGATATACAAAATCATTGCAGGCCTGTAAATGACACCTGCCCTGAAAACAAATCCTGGAGTCACATATCGACCAAAAAATTTAAAGGACGTCCATATTTCAAAACGACCGTTTCAAAAGGCATATTTTACGCACATTAGTGTTCTGCTTCTTTTCCTTTCTTTCCTTTTTTGTTAAAAAAATCGGGAATGGAAAAAGGCATCCCTCAGAATGGGCGAAAATCGTTGCAAACGAATCAATGGACAGAGGTTTAATCTCCAATATATATAAACAGCTCATGCAGCTTAATATTAAAAAAACAAACAACCCAATACAAAAATGGGCAGAAGATCTAAAGAGACGTTTCTTCAAAGGAGACACAGAGATGGCCAAGACGCACATGAAAAGCTGCTCAACAGCACTAATTATTAGAGAAATGCAAATCAAAACTACCATGAGGTATCACCTCACACCCGTTAGAATCGGCATCATCAGAAAATCTACAAACAACCAATTCTGGGGAGGGTGTGGACAAAAGGAGCCCTCTTCCACTATTGGTGGGAATGTAAATTGATACAGTCACTATGGAGAACAGTATGGAGTTTCCTTAAAAAAACTAGAAATAGAATTACTATCTGATCCAGCAATCCCACTTCTGGGCATACACCCAGATAAAACCGTAAATCAAAAAGGCACATTCACCACAATATTCGTTGCAGCACTATTTACAATAGCCAGGTAATGGAAGCAACCTAAATGCCCACAGACAGATTTATGGATAAAGATGTGGTACGTATATAAAATGGAATATTACTCGGCCATAAAAAGGAATGAAACTGGGTCATTTGTAGAGACATCGATGGATCAAGAGACTGTCATACAGAATGAAGTAAGTCAGAAAGTGGAAAACAAATATTGTATATTAATGCATATATGTGGAGCCTAAAAAATGGTACAGATGAACTGGTTTGCAGGAAATAAATAGAGACACAGAGGTAGAGAACAAACGTATGGACACCAAGTGTGGGAAGCCATGGGGTGGTGGTGGTGGGATGATTTGGGAGATTGGGATTGACCTGAATACATGTATATGCATAAAATACATAACTAATAATAACGTGCAGTATAAAAAAATAAAATTAAATTTCAAAATTTTTAAAAAGAAAATTTAAAAATAAAAGAGAAAAAAGTTCTTCCCATCTCACAGATGTATTTATAGGAATGAATTATTTCCATGCTTATATCTATAAATACATAAAAGTGGAATAAATTCTAACTTGAACCATAAAAGAAAAAAAAACTGAACCCACGAGTTATACAGAGCAAAACCCTATCAGGGCACTTGCTCCAGTGGTAAACAATTCTGAAATTGGTCAGAGGTGGGGAACCATCTCCCATACAGCCAGCAACCCAACCCCCACGCAAGGAGCGTCCTCATTGCAAAGCTGGGGGACCATGCCGAGGCATCTGTGAGTAAATGTGAGCTGAGCCCCAGGCCAGCTGCTGCTGAACTGTTCCCACCCTTCCCAGGTAAAACACCTGAATATGTACAAGGGCTTGAAAGCCTAGAGGAAGGGCCGTGGAGCCACACCAGTGACAGCACTCAGGCCAACTTGGTGCCTGCAGGCCAGCCAGGGTGGTCCTGGCCCTGGACGCTCTTCCGGAAGCTTTCCATTGCCCTGCCTGAGATACCCCTCCTCTCCCGCACCCACTGCTTTTTTCCTTCCTCACCTCTGTCCGGAGAGAAATTCCAGCTGAAGGTATGGGTGACACATCCTCTTCTTTACAGGCGGCTGCCTGGCAACTCCTGCAGAAAGGCCAGCAGAGCCCCACTAACACCGGGCCACCCACAAAGCTGTGGCCCCTCACTCCCTCCCACCAGCACAGCCCCGAGACTGCTGACGGGGCAGAGAATATGGAGTCAGGCAGAGCTTCAGGGGCTATTGCTGCCTGGAGCGCTGTTTATATTGACCTCAACGAGTCACACCTGGGGCGGGCGGGCCGGCAGGGTAAGGCTGCCCAGGTCAGCTAATCCACAACCCTCAGGGAATTACATTGTTGAAAATGGACCTCGCTAAGGTAGAAGAGAAGCCAAGGGAAAAAAGGACACAATGCCATTTGCAGCACCGTAGATGAGTCTACAAGTAATCACGTGACTTGTAGTAAGTCAGAAAGTGAAAGACACATATCATATCATATCACTTATAAGTGTTACCTAAAAATGGATACCAGGGCAGATATTTCCACGGAGAAGGGCAATCACAGATTCATTAAACAAACTTATGGTTCACCAATGGAAAGGTGTGAGGATTGGTTTCATTACAATATCGGGGTTAACAGACATATACAAACACAGTGACATATATAATCACCAAAGACCTACAGAATACCAAGAGAGGACTACTCAACATTCTGTCATAACGTACATGGGAAAAGGATCCCAGGAAGAACAGACATCTGTATATGTGTAAAAGAACCACATCTTCCACACCTACAACAAGCCAAACATTGTAATCAAACTTGCTGTAATAAAAAATAAAAAAAAAATTAAATTAAAAACACGTACAAGAAGTAGTGAGACAAACTTGAGGGGCTTTCTCCTGGCACATTCCATTCTAAATTCCAATCTAGAACACCATTTCCATTGAGGCTCTCTTGCCCTAGTAACCAGATTTGGCAAGGGAGAACTGCTGCCACATTGTGGCCGTTTCACACAACAGCAGCTTTAATCCCAGCACTTATGGTCAGTTGATATACAAAATCATTGCAGGCCTGTAAATGACACCTGCCCTGAAAACAAATCCTGGAGTCACATATCGACCAAAAAATTTAAAGGACGTCCATATTTCAAAACGACCGTTTCAAAAGGCATATTTTACGCACATTAGTGTTCTGCTTCTTTTCCTTTCTTTCCTTTTTTGTTAAAAAAATCGGGAATGGAAAAAGGCATCCCTCAGAATGGGCGAAAATCGTTGCAAACGAATCAATGGACAGAGGTTTAATCTCCAATATATATAAACAGCTCATGCAGCTTAATATTAAAAAAACAAACAACCCAATACAAAAATGGGCAGAAGATCTAAAGAGACGTTTCTTCAAAGGAGACACAGAGATGGCCAAGACGCACATGAAAAGCTGCTCAACAGCACTAATTATTAGAGAAATGCAAATCAAAACTACAATGAGGTATCACCTCACACCTGTTAGAATTGGCATGATCAGAAAATCTACAAACAACAATTTCTGGGGAGGGTGTGGACAAAAGGAGCCCTCTTCCACTATTGGTGGGAATGTAAATTGATACAGTCACTATGGAGAACAGTATGGAGTTTCCTTAAAAAAATTAGAAATAGAATTACTATCTGATCCAGCAATCCCACTTCTGGGCATATACCCAGATAAAACCGTAAATCAAAAAGGCACATTCACCACAATATTCGTTGCAGCACTATTTACAATAGCCAGGTAATGGAAGCAACCTAAATGCCCACAGACAGATGAATGGATAAAGATGTGGTACGTATATAAATGGAATATTACTCGGCCATAAAAAGGAATGAAACTGGGTCATTTGTAGAGACATCGATGGATCGAGAGACTGTCATACAGAATGAAGTAAGTCAGAAAGTGGAAAACAAATATTGTATATTAATGCATATATGTGGAGCCTAAAAAATGGTACAGATGAACTGGTTTGCAGGAAATAAATAGAGACACAGAGGTAGAGAACAAACGTATGGACACCAAGTGTGGGAAGCCATGGGGTGGTGGTGGTGGGATGAGTTGGGAGATTGGGATTGACCTGAATACATGTATATGCATAAAATACATAACTAATAATAACGTGCAGTATAAAAAAATAAATAAAATTAAATTTCAAAATTTTAAAAAAGAAAATTTAAAAATAAAAGAGAAAAAATTTCTTCCCGTCTCACAAATGTATTTATAGGAATGAATTATTTCCATGCTTATATCTATAAATACATAAAAGAGGAATAAAATCTAACTTGAACCATAAAAGAAAAAAAAACTGAACCCACGAGTTATACAGAGGAAAAACCTATCAGGGCACTTGCTCCAGGGGTAAACAATTCTGAAATTGGTCAGAGGTGGGGAACCATCTCCCATACAGCCAGCAACCCACCCCCCACGCAAGGAACGTCCTCATTGCAAAGCTGGGATCCGTGCCGAGGCATCTGTGAGTAAACGTGAGCTGAGCCCCAGGCCAGCTGCTGCTGAACTGTTCCCACCCTTCCCAGGTAAAACACCTGAATATGTACAAGGGCTTGAAAGCCTAGAGGAAGGGCCGTGGAGCCACACCAGCGACAGCACGCAGGCCAACTTGGTGCCTGCAGGCCAGCCAGGGTGGTCCTGGTCCTGGACGCTCTTCCGGAAGCTTTCCATTGCCCTGCCTGAAATACCCCTCCTCTCCCGGCACTCACTGCTTTTTTCCTTCCTCACCTCTGTCCGGAGAGAAATTCCAGCTGAAGGTATGGGTGACACATCCTCTTCTTTACACGTGTCAGCCTGGCAAATCCTGCAGAAAGGCCAGCAGAGCCCCACTCACACCGGGCCACACACAAAGCTGTTGCCCCTCACTCCCTCCCACCAGCACAGCCCCGAGACTGCTGACGGGGCAGAGAATATGGAGTCAGGCACAGCTTCAGGGGCTATTGCTGCCTGGAGCGCTGTTTTTATTGACCTCAACGAGGCACACCTGGGGAGGGCAGGCCGGCAGGGTAAGGCTGCCCAGGTCAGCTAATCCACAACCCTCAGGGAATCACATTGTTAAAAATGGACCTCGCTAAGGCAGAATAGAAGCCAAGGAGAAAAAGGACACAATGCCATTTGCAGCACCATACATGAGTCTAGAAGTAATCACGTGACATGTAGTAAGTCAGAAAGTGTAAGACACATATCATATCATATCACTTATAGGTGTTACCTAAAAATGGATACCAGGGCAGATATTTCCACGGAGAAGGGCAATCACAGATTCAGTAAACAAACTTATGGTTCACCAATGGAAAGTTGTGAGGATTGGTTTCATTACGATACCGGGGTTAACACACATATACAAACACAGGTGACATATATAATCACCAAAGACCTACAGAATACCAAGAGTGGACTACTCAACATTCTGTCATAACGTACATGGGAAAAGGATCCCAGGAAGAACAGACATCTGTATATGTGTAAAAGAACCACATCTTCCACACCTACTACAAGCCAAACATTGTAATCAAACTTGCTGTAATAAAAAATAAAAAAAAAATAAATTAAAAACACGAACAAGAAGTAGTGAGACAAACTTGAGGGGCTTTCTCCTGGCACATTGCATTCTAAATTCCAATCTAGAACACCACTTCCACTGAGGCTCTCTTGCCCTAGTAACCAGATTTGGTAAGGGAGAACTGCTGCCACTTTGTGGCCGTTTCACACAACAGCAGCTTTAATCCCAGCGCTAATGGTCAGTTGATATTCAAAATCATTGCAGGCCTGTAAATGACACCTGCCCTGAAAACAAATCCTGGGGTCACATATCAACCAAAAAATTCAAAGCACGTCCATATTTCAAAACGACCGTTTCAAAAGGCATACTTTACGCACATTAGTGTTCTGCTTCTTTTCCTTTCTTTCCTTTTTTGTTAAAAAAAACGGGAATGGAAAAAGGCATCCCTCAGAATGGGCGAAAATCATTGCAAACGAATCAATGGACAGAGGTTTAATCTCCAATATATATAAACAGCTCATGCAGCTTAATATTAAAAAAACAAACAACCCAATACAAAAATGGGCAGAAGATCTAAAGAGACGTTTCTTCAAAGGAGACACAGAGATGGCCAAGACGCACATGAAAAGCTGCTCAACAGCACTAATTATTAGAGAAATGCAAATCAAAACTACAATGAGGTATCACCTCACACCCGTTAGAATCGGCATCATCAGAAAATCTACAAACAACCAATTCTGGGGAGGGTGTGGACAAAAGGAGCCCTCTTCCACTATTGGTGGGAATGTAAATTGATACAGTCACTATGGAGAACAGTATGGAGTTTCCTTAAAAAAACTAGAAATAGAATTACTATCTGATCCAGCAATCCCACTTCTGGGCATATACCCAGATAAAACCGTAAATCAAAAAGGCACATTCACCACAATATTCGTTGCAGCACTATTTACCATAGCCAGGTAATGGAAGCAACCTAAATGCCCACAGACAGATTTATGGATAAAGATGTGGTACGTATATAAAATGGAATATTACTCGGCCATAAAAAGGAATGAAACTGGGTCATTTGTAGAGACATCGATGGATCAAGAGACTGTCATACAGAATGAAGTAAGTCAGAAAGTGGAAAACAAATATTGTATATTAATGCATATATGTGGAGCCTAAAAAATGGTACAGATGAACTGGTTTGCAGGAAATAAATAGAGACACAGAGGTAGAGAACAAACGTATGGACACCAAGTGTGGGAAGCCATGGGGTGGTGGTGGTGGGATGATTTGGGAGATTGGGATTGACCTGAATACATGTATATGCATAAAATACATAACTAATAATAACGTGCAGTATAAAAAAATAAATAAAATTAAATTTCAAAATTTTAAAAAAGAAAATTTAAAAATAAAAGAGAAAAAAGTTCTTCCCATCTCACAGATGTATTTATAGGAATGAATTATTTCCATGCTTATATCTATAAATACATAAAAGTGGAATAAATTCTAACTTGAACCATAAAAGAAAAAAAAACTGAACCCACGAGTTATACAGAGCAAAACCCTATCAGGGCACTTGCTCCAGTGGTAAACAATTCTGAAATTGGTCAGAGGTGGGGAACCATCTCCCATACAGCCAGCAACCCAACCCCCACGCAAGGAGCGTCCTCATTGCAAAGCTGGGGGACCATGCCGAGGCATCTGTGAGTAAATGTGAGCTGAGCCCCAGGCCAGCTGCTGCTGAACTGTTCCCACCCTTCCCAGGTAAAACACCTGAATATGTACAAGGGCTTGAAAGCCTAGAGGAAGGGCCGTGGAGCCACACCAGTGACAGCACGCAGGCAAACTTGGTGCCTGCAGGCCAGCCAGGGTGGTCCTGGCCCTGGACGCTCTTCCGGAAGCTTTCCATTGCCCTGCCTGAGATACCCCTCCTCTCCCGCACCCACTGCTTTTTTCCTTCCTCACCTCTGTCCGGAGAGAAATTCCAGCTGAAGGTATGGGTGACACATCCTCTTCTTTACAGGCGGCTGCCTGGCAACTCCTGCAGAAAGGCCAGCAGAGCCCCACTAACACCGGGCCACCCACAAAGCTGTGGCCCCTCACTCCCTCCCACCAGCACAGCCCCGAGACTGCTGACGGGGCAGAGAATATGGAGTCAGGCAGAGCTTCAGGGGCTATTGCTGCCTGGAGCGCTGTTTATATTGACCTCAACGAGTCACACCTGGGGCGGGCGGGCCGGCAGGGTAAGGCTGCCCAGGTCAGCTAATCCACAACCCTCAGGGAATTACATTGTTGAAAATGGACCTCGCTAAGGTAGAAGAGAAGCCAAGGGAAAAAAGGACACAATGCCATTTGCAGCACCGTAGATGAGTCTACAAGTAATCACGTGACTTGTAGTAAGTCAGAAAGTGAAAGACACATATCATATCATATCACTTATAAGTGTTACCTAAAAATGGATACCAGGGCAGATATTTCCACGGAGAAGGGCAATCACAGATTCATTAAACAAACTTATGGTTCACCAATGGAAAGGTGTGAGGATTGGTTTCATTACAATATCGGGGTTAACAGACATATACAAACACAGTGACATATATAATCACCAAAGACCTACAGAATACCAAGAGAGGACTACTCAACATTCTGTCATAACGTACATGGGAAAAGGATCCCAGGAAGAACAGACATCTGTATATGTGTAAAAGAACCACATCTTCCACACCTACAACAAGCCAAACATTGTAATCAAACTTGCTGTAATAAAAAATAAAAAAAAAATTAAATTAAAAACACGTACAAGAAGTAGTGAGACAAACTTGAGGGGCTTTCTCCTGGCACATTCCATTCTAAATTCCAATCTAGAACACCATTTCCATTGAGGCTCTCTTGCCCTAGTAACCAGATTTGGCAAGGGAGAACTGCTGCCACATTGTGGCCGTTTCACACAACAGCAGCTTTAATCCCAGCACTAATGGTCAGTTGATATACAAAATCATTGCAGGCCTGTAAATGACACCTGCCCTGAAAACAAATCCTGGGGTCACATATCGACCAAAAAATTCAAAGCACGTCCATATTTCAAAACGACCGTTTCAAAAGGCATATTTTACGCACATTAGTGTTCTGCTTCTTTTCCTTTCTTTCCTTTTTTGTTAAAAAAATCGGGAATGGAAAAAGGCATCCCTCAGAATGGGCGAAAATCGTTGCAAACGAATCAATGGACAGAGGTTTAATCTCCAATATATATAAACAGCTCATGCAGCTTAATATTAAAAAAACAAACAACCCAATACAAAAATGGGCAGAAGATCTAAAGAGACGTTTCTTCAAAGGAGACACAGAGATGGCCAAGACGCACATGAAAAGCTGCTCAACAGCACTAATTATTAGAGAAATGCAAATCAAAACTACAATGAGGTATCACCTCACACCTGTTAGAATTGGCATGATCAGAAAATCTACAAACAACAATTTCTGGGGAGGGTGTGGACAAAAGGAGCCCTCTTCCACTATTGGTGGGAATGTAAATTGATACAGTCACTATGGAGAACAGTATGGAGTTTCCTTAAAAAAATTAGAAATAGAATTACTATCTGATCCAGCAATCCCACTTCTGGGCATATACCCAGATAAAACCGTAAATCAAAAAGGCACATTCACCACAATATTCGTTGCAGCACTATTTACAATAGCCAGGTAATGGAAGCAACCTAAATGCCGTCAGACAGATGAATGGATAAAGATGTGGTACGTATATAAAATGGAATATTACTCGGCCATAAAAAGGAATGAAACTGGGTCATTTGTAGAGACATCGATGGATCGAGAGACTGTCATACAGAATGAAGTAAGTCAGAAAGTGGAAAACAAATATTGTATATTAATGCATATATGTGGAGCCTAAAAAATGGTACAGATGAACTGGTTTGCAGGAAATAAATAGAGACACAGAGGTAGAGAACAAACGTATGGACACCAAGTGTGGGAAGCCATGGGGTGGTGGTGGTGGGATGAGTTGGGAGATTGGGATTGACCTGAATACATGTATATGCATAAAATACATAACTAATAATAACGTGCAGTATAAAAAAATAAATAAAATTAAATTTCAAAATTTTAAAAAACAAAATTTAAAAATAAAAGAGAAAAAATTTCTTCCCGTCTCACAAATGTATTTATAGGAATGAATTATTTCCATGCTTATATCTATAAATACATAAAAGAGGAATAAAATCTAACTTGAACCATAAAAGAAAAAAAAACTGAACCCACGAGTTATACAGAGGAAAAACCTATCAGGGCACTTGCTCCAGGGGTAAACAATTCTGAAATTGGTCAGAGGTGGGGAACCATCTCCCATACAGCCAGCAACCCACCCCCCACGCAAGGAGCGTCCTCATTGCAAAGCTGGGGTCCGTGCCGAGGCATCTGTGAGTAAACGTGAGCTGAGCCCCAGGCCAGCTGCTGCTGAACTGTTCCCACTCTTCCCAGGTAAAACACCTGAATATGTACAAGGGCTTGAAAGCCTAGAGGAAGGGCCGTGGAGCCACACCAGCGACAGCACGCAGGCCAACTTGGTGCCTGCAGGCCAGCCAGGGTGGTCCTGGTCCTGGACGCTCTTCCGGAAGCTTTCCATTGCCCTGCCTGAGATACCCCTCCTCTCCCGGCACTCACTGCTTTTTTCCTTCCTCACCTCTGTCCGGAGAGAAATTCCAGCTGAAGGTATGGGTGACACATCCTCTTCTTTACACGTGTCAGCCTGGCACCTCCTGCAGAAAGGCCAGCAGAGCCCCACTCACACCGGGCCACACACAAAGCTGTGGCCCCTCATTCCCTCCCACCAGCACAGCCCCGAGACTGCTGACGGGGCAGAGAATATGGAGTCAGGCACAGCTTCAGGGGCTATTGCTGCCTGGAGCGCTGTTTTTATTGACCTCAACGAGGCACATCTGGGGAGGGCGGGCCGGCAGGGTAAGGCTGCCCAGGTCAGCTAATCCACAACCCTCAGGGAATCACATTGTTGAAAATGGACCTCGCTAAGGCCGAAGAGAAGCCAAGGGAAAAAAGGACACAATGCCATTTGCAGAACCGTAGATGAGTCTAGAAGTAATCACGTGACTTGTAGTAAGTCAGAAAGTGAAAGACACATATCATATCATATCACTTATAGGTGTTACCTAAAAATGGATACCAGGGCAGATATTTCCACGGAGAAGGGCAATCACAGATTCAGTAAACAAACTTATGGTTCACCAATGGAAAGTTGTGAGGATTGGTTTCATTACGATACCGGGGTTAACACACATATACAAACACAGGTGACATATATAATCACCAAAGACCTACAGAATACCAAGAGTGGACTACTCAACATTCTGTCATAACGTACATGGGAAAAGGATCCCAGGAAGAACAGACATCTGTATATGTGTAAAAGAACCACATCTTCCACACCTACAACAAGCCAAACATTGTAATCAAACTTGCTGTAATAAAAAATTAAAAAAAAATAAATTAAAAACACGAACAAGAAGTAGTGAGACAAACTTGAGGGGCTTTCTCCTGGCACATTCCATTCTAAATTCCAATCTAGAACACCACTTCCACTGAGGCTCTCTTGCCCTAGTAACCAGATTTGGTAAGGGAGAACTGCTGCCACTTTGTGGCCGTTTCACACAACAGCAGCTTTAATCCCAGCGCTAATGGTCAGTTGATATTCAAAATCATTGCAGGCCTGTAAATGACACCTGCCCTGAAAACAAATCCTGGGGTCACATATCGACCAAAAAATTCAAAGCACGTCCATATTTCAAAAGGACCGTTTCAAAAGGCATATATTACGCACATTAGTGTTCTGCTTCTTTTCCTTTCTTTCCTTTTTTGTTAAAAAAAAACGGGAATGGAAAAAGGCATCCCTCAGAATGGGCGAAAATCGTTGCAAACGAATCAATGGACAGAGGTTTAATCTCCAATATATATAAACAGCTCATGCAGCTTAATATTAAAAAAACAAACAACCCAATACAAAAATGGGCAGAAGATCTAAAGAGACGTTTCTTCAAAGGAGACACAGAGATGGCCAAGACTCACATGAAAAGCTGCTCAACAGCACTAATTATTAGAGAAATGCAAATCAAAACTACAATGAGGTATCACCTCACACCCGTTAGAATCGGCATCATCAGAAAATCTACAAACAACCAATTCTGGGGAGGGTGTGGACAAAAGGAGCCCTCTTCCACTATTGGTGGGAATGTAAATTGATACAGTCACTATGGAGAACAGTATGGAGTTTCCTTAAAAAAACTAGAAATAGAATTACTATCTGATCCAGCAATCCCACTTCTGGGCATATACCCAGATAAAACCGTAAATCAAAAAGGCACATTCACCACAATATTCGTTGCAGCACTATTTACAATAGCCAGGTAATGGAAGCAACCTAAATGCCCACAGACAGATGAATGGATAAAGATGTGGTACGTATATAAAATGGAATATTACTCGGCCATAAAAAGGAATGAAACTGGGTCATTTGTAGAGACATCGATGGATCGAGAGACTGTCATACAGAATGAAGTAAGTCAGAAAGTGGAAAACAAATATTGTATATTAATGCATATATGTGGAGCCTAAAAAATGGTACAGATGAACTGGTTTGCAGGAAATAAATAGAGACACAGAGGTAGAGAACAAACGTATGGACACCAAGTGTGGGAAGCCATGGGGTGGTGGTGGTGGGATGAGTTGGGGGATTGGGATTGACCTGAATACATGTATATGCATAAAATACATAACTAATAATAACGTGCAGTATAAAAAAATCAATAAAATTAAATTTCAAAATTTTAAAAAGGAAAATTTATAAATAAATCAGAAAAAAGTTCTTCCCGTCTCACAGATGTATTTATAGGAATGAATTATTTCCATGCTTATATCTATAAATACATAAAAGAGGAATAAATTCTAACTTGAACCATAAAAGAAAAAAAAACTGAACCCACGAGTTATACAGAGCAAAACCCTATCAGGGCACTTGCTCCAGTGGTAAACAATTCTGAAATTGGTCAGAGGTGGGGAACCATCTCCCATACAGCCAGCAACCCACACCCCACGCAAGGAGCGTCCTCATTGCAAAGCTGGGGGACCGTGTCGAGGCATCTGTGAGTAAATGTGAGCTGAGCCCCAGGCCAGCTGCTGCTGAACTGTTCCCACCCTTCCCAGGTAAAACACCTGAATATGTACAAGGGCTTGAAAGCCTAGAGGAAGGGCCGTGGAGCCACACCAGCGACAGCACGCAGGCCAACTTGGTGCCTGCAGGCCAGCCAGGGTGGTCCTGGCCCTGGACGCTCTTCCGGAAGCTTTCCATTGCCCTGCCTGAGATAACCCTCCTCTCCCGCACCCACTGCTTTTTTCCTTCCTCACCTCTGTCCGGAGAGAAATTCCAGCTGAAGGTATGGGTGACACATCCTCTTCTTTACACGTGTCAGCCTGGCAACTCCTGCAGAAAGGCCAGCAGAGCCCCACTAACACCGGGCCACCCACAAAGCTGTGGCCCCTCACTCCCTCCCACCAGCACAGCCCCGAGACTGCTGACGGGGCAGAGAATATGGAGTCAGGCACAGCTTCAGGGGCTATTGCTGCCTGGAGCTCTGTTTATATTGACCTCAACGAGGCACATCTGGAGAGGGCGGGCCGGCAGGGTAAGGCTGCCCAGGTCAGCTAATCCACAACCCTCAGGGAATCACATTGTTGAAAATGGACCTCGCTAAGGCAGAAGAGAAGCCAAGGGAAAAAAGGACACAATGCCATTTGCAGAACCGTAGATGAGTCTAGAAGTAATCACGTGACTTGTAGTAAGTCAGAAAGTGAAAGACACATATCATATCATATCACTTATAAGTGTTACCTAAAAATGGATACCAGGGCAGATATTTCCACGGAGAAGGGCAATCACAGATTCAGTAAACAAACTTATGGTTCACCAATGGAAAGGTGTGAGGATTGGTTTCATTACAATATCGGGGTTAACAGACATATACAAACACAGTGACCTATATAATCACCAAAGACCTACAGAATACCAACAGAGGACTACTCAACATTCTGTCATAACGTACATGGGAAAAGGATCCCAGGAAGAACAGACATCTGTATATGTGTAAAAGAACCACATCTTCCACACCTACAACAAGCCAAACATTGTAATCAAACTTGCTGTAATAAAAAATAAAAAAAAATTAAATTAAAAACACGTACAAGAAGTAGTGAGACAAACTTGAGGGGCTTTCTCCTGGCACATTCCATTCTAAATTCCAATCTAGAACACCATTTCCATTGAGGCTCTCTTGCCCTAGTAACCAGATTTGGCAAGGGAGAACTGCTGCCACCTTGTGGCCGTTTCACACAACAGCAGCTTTAATCCCAGCACTAATGGTCAGTTGATATACAAAATCATTGCAGGCCTGTAAATGACACCTGCCCTGAAAACAAATCCTGGGGTCACATATCGACCAAAAAATTCAAAGGACGTCCATATTTCAAAACGACCGTTTCAAAAGGCATATTTTACACACATTAGTGTTCTGCTTCTTTTCCTTTCTTTCCTTTTTTGTTAAAAAAATCGGGAATGGAAAAAGGCATCCCTCAGAATGGGCGAAAATCGTTGCAAACGAATCAATGGACAGAGGTTTAATCTCCAATATATATAAACAGCTCATGCAGCTTAATATTTAAAAAACAAACAACCCAATACAAAAATGGGCAGAAGATCTAAAGAGACGTTTCTTCAAAGGAGACACAGAGATGGCCAAGACGCACATGAAAAGCTGCTCAACAGCACTAATTATTAGAGAAATGCAAATCAAAACTACAATGAGGTATCACCTCACACCTGTTAGAATCGGCATCATCAGAAAATCTACAAACAACAATTTCTGGGGAGGGTGTGGACAAAAGGAGCCCTCTTCCACTATTGGTGGGAATGTAAATTGATACAGTCACTATGGAGAACAGTATGGAGTTTCCTTAAAAAATTAGAAATAGAATTACTATCTGATCCAGCAATCCCACTTCTGGGCATATACCCAGATAAAACCGTAAATCAAAAAGGCACATTCACCACAATATTCGTTGCAGCACTATTTACAATAGCCAGGTAATGGAAGCAACCTAAATGCCCACAGACAGATGAATGGATAAAGATGTGGTACGTATATAAAATGGAATATTACTCGGCCATAAAAAGGAATGCAACTGGGTCATTTGTAGAGACATCGATGGATCGAGAGACTGTCATACAGAATGAAGTAAGTCAGAAAGAGGAAAACAAATATTGTATATTAATGCATATATGTGGAGCCTAAAAAATGGTCCAGATGAACTGGTTTGCAGGAAATAAATAGAGACACAGAGGTAGAGAACAAACGTATGGACACCAAGTGTGGGAAGCCATGGGGTGGTGGTGGTGGGATGAGTTGGGAGATTGGGATTGACCTGAATACATGTATATGCATAAAATACATAACTAATAATAACGTGCAGTATAAAAAAATCAATAAACTTAAATTTCAAAATTTTAAAAAAGAAAATTTAAAAATAAATCAGAAAAAAGTTCTTCCCGTCTCACAGATGTATTTATAGGAATGAATTATTTCCATGCTTATATCTATAAATACATAAAAGAGGAATAAAATCTAACTTGAACCATAAAAGAAAAAAAAACTGAACCCACGAGTTATACAGAGGAAAAACCTATCAGGGCACTTGCTCCAGGGGTAAACAATTCTGAAATTGGTCAGAGGTGGGGAACCATCTCCCATACAGCCAGCAACCCACCTCCCACGCAAGGAGCATCCTCATTGCAAAGCTGGGGTCCGTGCCGAGGCATCTGTGAGTAAACGTGAGCTGAGCCCCAGGCCAGCTGCTGCTGAACTGTTCCCACCCTTCCCAGGTAAAACACCTGAATATGTACAAGGGCTTGAAAGCCTAGAGGAAGGGCCGTGGAGCCACACCAGCGACAGCACGCAGGCCAACTTGGTGCCTGCAGGCCAGCCAGGGTGGTCCTGGTCCTGGACGCTCTTCCGGAAGCTTTCCATTGCCCTGCCTGAGATACCCTTCCTCTCCCGGCACTCACTGCTTTTTTCCTTCCTCACCTCTGTCCGGAGAGAAATTCCAGCTGAAGGTATGGGTGACACATCCTCTTCTTTACACGTGTCAGCCTGGCAACTCCTGCAGAAAGGCCAGCAGAGCCCCACTCACACCGGGCCACACACAAAGCTGTGGCCCCTCACTCCCTCCCACCAGCACAGCCCCGAGACTGCTGACGGGGCAGAGAATATGGAGTCAGGCACAGCTTCAGGGGCTATTGCTGCCTGGAGCTCTGTTTATATTGACCTCAACGAGGCACACCTGGGGAGGGCGGGCCGGCAGGGTAAGGCTGCCCAGGTCAGCTAATCCACAACCCTCAGGGAATCACATTGTTAAAAATGGACCTCGCTAAGGCAGAATAGAAGCCAAGGAGAAAAAGGACACAATGCCATTTGCAGCACCGTAGATGAGTCTAGAAGTAATCACGTGACATGTAGTAAGTCAGAAAGTGAAAGACACATATCATATCATATCACTTATAGGTGTTACCTAAAAATGGATACCAGGGCAGATATTTCCACGGAGAAGGGCAATCACAGATTCAGTAAACAAACTTATGGTTCACCAATGGAAAGTTGTGAGGATTGGTTTCATTATGATACCGGGGTTAACACACATATACAAACACAGGTGACATATATAATCACCAAAGACCTACAGAATACCAAGAGTGGACTACTCAACATTCTGTCATAACGTACATGGGAAAAGGATCCCAGGAAGAACAGACATCTGTATATGTGTAAAAGAACCACATCTTCCACACCTACAACAAGCCAAACATTGTAATCAAACTTGCTGTAATAAAAAATAAAAAAAAATAAATTAAAAACACGTACAAGAAGTAGTGAGAGAAACTTGAGGGGCTTTCTCCTGGCACATTCCATTCTAAATTCCAATCTAGAACACCACTTCCACTGAGGCTCTCTTGCCCTAGTAACCAGATTTGGTAAGGGAGAACTGCTGCCACTTTGTGGCCGTTTCACACAACAGCAGCTTTAATCCCAGCGCTAATGGTCAGTTGATATTCAAAATCATTGCAGGCCTGTAAATGACACCTGCCCTGAAAACAAATCCTGGGGTCACATATCGACCAAAAAATTCAAAGCACGTCCATATTTCAAAACGACCGTTTCAAAAGGCATACTTTACGCACATTAGTGTTCTGCTTCTTTCCCTTTCTTTCCTTTTTTGTTAAAAAAAACGGGAATGGAAAAAGGCATCCCTCAGAATGGGCGAAAATCATTGCAAACGAATCAATGGACAGAGGTTTAATCTCCAATATATATAAACAGCTCATGCAGCTTAATATTAAAAAAACAAACAACCCAATACAAAAATGGGCAGAAGATCTAAAGAGACGTTTCTTCAAAGGAGACACAGAGATGGCCAAGACGCACATGAAAAGCTGCTCAACAGCACTAATTATTAGAGAAATGCAAATCAAAACTACAATGAGGTATCACCTCACACCCGTTAGAATCGGCATCATCAGAAAATCTACAAACAACCAATTCTGGGGAGGGTGTGGACAAAAGGAGCCCTCTTCCACTATTGGTGGGAATGTAAATTGATACAGTCACTATGGAGAACAGTATGGAGTTTCCTTAAAAAAACTAGAAATAGAATTACTATCTGATCCAGCAATCCCACTTCTGGGCATATACCCAGATAAAACCGTAAATCAAAAAGGCACATTCACCACAATATTCGTTGCAGCACTATTTACAATAGCCAGGTAATGGAAGCAACCTAAATGCCCACAGACAGATTTATGGATAAAGATGTGGTACGTATATAAAATGGAATATTACTCGGCCATAAAAAGTAATGAAACTGGGTCATTTGTAGAGACATTGATGGATCAAGAGACTGTCATACAGAATGAAGTAAGTCAGAAAGTGGAAAACAAATATTGTATATTAATGCATATATGTGGAGCCTAAAAAATGGTACAGATGAACTGGTTTGCAGGAAATAAATAGAGACACAGAGGTAGAGAACAAACGTATGGACACCAAGTGTGGGAAGCCATGGGGTGGTGGTGGTGGGATGATTTGGGAGATTGGGATTGACCTGAATACATGTATATGCATAAAATACATAACTAATAATAACGTGCAGTATAAAAAAATAAATAAAATTAAATTTCAAAATTTTAAAAAAGAAAATTTAAAAATAAAAGAGAAAAAAGTTCTTCCCATCTCACAGATGTATTTATAGGAATGAATTATTTCCATGCTTATATCTATAAATACATAAAAGTGGAATAAATTCTAACTTGAACCATAAAAGAAAAAAAAACTGAACCCACGAGTTATACAGAGCAAAACCCTATCAGGGCACTTGCTCCAGTGGTAAACAATTCTGAAATTGGTCAGAGGTGGGGAACCATCTCCCATACAGCCAGCAACCCAACCCCCACGCAAGGAGCGTCCTCATTGCAAAGCTGGGGGACCGTGCCGAGGCATCTGTGAGTAAATGTGAGCTGAGCCCCAGGCCAGCTGCTGCTGAACTGTTCCCACCCTTCCCAGGTAAAACACCTGAATATGTACAAGGGCTTGAAAGCCTAGAGGAAGGGCCGTGGAGCCACACCAGTGAGAGCACGCAGGCCAACTTGGTGCCTGCAGGCCAGCCAGGGTGGTCCTGGCCCTGGACGCTCTTCCGGAAGCTTTCCATTGCCCTGCCTGAGATACCCCTCCTCTCCCGCACCCACTGCTTTTTTCCTTCCTCACCTCTGTCCGGAGAGAAATTCCAGCTGAAGGTATGGGTGACACATCCTCTTCTTTACAGGCGGCTGCCTGGCAACTCCTGCAGAAAGGCCAGCAGAGCCCCACTCACACCGGGCCACCCACAAAGCTGTGGCCCCTCACTCCCTCCCACCAGCACAGCCCCGAGACTGCTGACGGGGCAGAGAATATGGAGTCAGGCAGAGCTTCAGGGGCTATTGCTGCCTGGAGCGCTGTTTATATTGACCTCAACGAGTCACACCTGGGGCGGGCAGGCCGGCAGGGTAAGGCTGCCCAGGTCAGCTAATCCACAACCCTCAGGGAATTACATTGTTGAAAATGGACCTCGCTAAGGTAGAAGAGAAGCCAAGGGAAAAAAGGACACAATGCCATTTGCAGCACCGTAGATGAGTCTACAAGTAATCACGTGACTTGTAGTAAGTCAGAAAGTGAAAGACACATATCATATCATATCACTTATAAGTGTTACCTAAAAATGGATACCAGGGCAGATATTTCCACGGAGAAGGGCAATCACAGATTCAGTAAACAAACTTATGGTTCACCAATGGAAAGGTGTGAGGATTGGTTTCATTACAATATCGGGGTTAACAGACATATACAAACACAGTGACCTATATAATCACCAAAGACCTACAGAATACCAAGAGAGGACTACTCAACATTCTGTCATAACGTACATGGGAAAAGGATCCCAGGAAGAACAGACATCTGTATATGTGTAAAAGAACCACATCTTCCACACCTACAACAAGCCAAACATTGTAATCAAACTTGCTGTAATAAAAAATAAAAAAAAAATTAAATTAAAAACACGTACAAGAAGTAGTGAGACAAACTTGAGGGGCTTTCTCCTGGCACATTCCATTCTAAATTCCAATCTAGAACACCATTTCCATTGAGGCTCTCTTGCCCTAGTAACCAGATTTGGCAAGGGAGAACTGCTGCCACCTTGTGGCCGTTTCACACAACAGCAGCTTTAATCCCAGCACTAATGGTCAGTTGATATACAAAATCATTGCAGGCCTGTAAATGACACCTGCCCTGAAAACAAATCCTGGGGTCACATATCGACCAAAAAATTCAAAGGACGTCCATATTTCAAAACGACCGTTTCAAAAGGCATATTTTACGCACATTAGTGTTCTGCTTCTTTTCCTTTCTTTCCTTTTTTGTTAAAAAAATCGGGAATGGAAAAAGGCATCCCTCAGAATGGGCGAAAATCGTTGCAAACGAATCAATGGACAGAGGTTTAATCTCCAATATATATAAACAGCTCATGCAGCTTAATATTAAAAAAACAAACAACCCAATACAAAAATGGGCAGAAGATCTAAAGAGACGTTTCTTCAAAGGAGACACAGAGATGGCCAAGACTCACATGAAAAGCTGCTCAACAGCACTAATTATTAGAGAAATGCAAATCAAAACTACAATGAGGTATCACCTCACACCCGTTAGAATCGGCATCATCAGAAAATCTACAAACAACCAATTCTGGGGAGGGTGTGGACAAAAGGAGCCCTCTTCCACTATTGGTGGGAATGTAAATTGATACAGTCACTATGGAGAACAGTATGGAGTTTCCTTAAAAAAATTAGAAATAGAATTACTATCTGATCCAGCAATCCCACTTCTGGGCATATACCCAGATAAAACCGTAAATCAAAAAGGCACATTCACCACAATATTCGTTGCAGCACTATTTACAATAGCCAGGTAATGGAAGCAACCTAAATGCCCACAGACAGATGAATGGATAAAGATGTGGTACGTATATAAAATGGAATATTACTCGGCCATAAAAAGGAATGAAACTGGGTCATTTGTAGAGACATCGATGGATCGAGAGACTGTCATACAGAATGAAGTAAGTCAGAAAGTGGAAAACAAATATTGTATATTAATGCATATATGTGGAGCCTAAAAAATGGTCCAGATGAACTGGTTTGCAGGAAATAAATAGAGACACAGAGGTAGAGAACAAACGTATGGACACCAAGTGTGGGAAGCCATGGGGTGGTGGTGGTGGGATGAGTTGGGAGATTGGGATTGACCTGAATACATGTATATGCATAAAATACATAACTAATAATAACGTGCAGTATAAAAAAATAAATAAAATTAAATTTCAAAATTTTAAAAAACAAAATTTAAAAATAAAAGAGAAAAAATTTCTTCCCGTCTCACAAATGTATTTATAGGAATGAATTATTTCCATGCTTATATCTATAAATACATAAAAGAGGAATAAAATCTAACTTGAACCATAAAAGAAAAAAAAACTGAACCCACGAGTTATACAGAGGAAAAACCTATCAGGGCACTTGCTCCAGGGGTAAACAATTCTGAAATTGGTCAGAGGTGGGGAACCATCTCCCATACAGCCAGCAACCCACCCCCCACGCAAGGAGCGTCCTCATTGCAAAGCTGGGGTCCGTGCCGAGGCATCTGTGAGTAAACGTGAGCTGAGCCCCAGGCCAGCTGCTGCTGAACTGTTCCCACTCTTCCCAGGTAAAACACCTGAATATGTACAAGGGCTTGAAAGCCTAGAGGAAGGGCCGTGGAGCCACACCAGCGACAGCACGCAGGCCAACTTGGTGCCTGCAGGCCAGCCAGGGTGGTCCTGCTCCTGGACGCTCTTCCGGAAGCTTTCCATTGCCCTGCCTGAGATACCCCTCCTCTCCCGTCACTCACTGCTTTTTTCCTTCCTCACCTCTGTCCGGAGAGAAATTCCAGCTGAAGGTATGGGTGACACATCCTCTTCTTTACACGTGTCAGCCTGGCACCTCCTGCAGAAAGGCCAGCAGAGCCCCACTCACACCGGGCCACACACAAAGCTGTGGCCCCTCATTCCCTCCCACCAGCACAGCCCCGAGACTGCTGACGGGGCAGAGAATATGGAGTCAGGCACAGGTTCAGGGGCTATTGCTGCCTGGAGCGCTGTTTTTATTGACCTCAACGAGGCACATCTGGGGAGGGCGGGCTGGCAGGGTAAGGCTGCCCAGGTCAGCTAATCCACAACCCTCAGGGAATCACATTGTTGAAAATGGACCTCGCTAAGGCCGAAGAGAAGCCAAGGGAAAAAAGGACACAATGCCATTTGCAGAACCGTAGATGAGTCTAGAAGTAATCACGTGACTTGTAGTAAGTCAGAAAGTGAAAGACACATATCATATCATATCACTTATAGGTGTTACCTAAAAATGGATACCAGGGCAGATATTTCCACGGAGAAGGGCAATCACAGATTCAGTAAACAAACTTATGGTTCACCAATGGAAAGTTGTGAGGATTGGTTTCATTACGATACCGGGGTTAACACACATATACAAACACAGGTGACATATATAATCACCAAAGACCTACAGAATACCAAGAGTGGACTACTCAACATTCTGTCATAACGTACATGGGAAAAGGATCCCAGGAAGAACAGACATCTGTATATGTGTAAAAGAACCACATCTTCCACACCTACAACAAGCCAAACATTGTAATCAAACTTGCTGTAATAAAAAATTAAAAAAAAATAAATTAAAAACACGAACAAGAAGTAGTGAGACAAACTTGAGGGGCTTTCTCCTGGCACATTCCATTCTAAATTCCAATCTAGAACACCACTTCCACTGAGGCTCTCTTGCCCTAGTAACCAGATTTGGTAAGGGAGAACTGCTGCCACTTTGTGGCCGTTTCACACAACAGCAGCTTTAATCCCAGCGCTAATGGTCAGTTGATATTCAAAATCATTGCAGGCCTGTAAATGACACCTGCCCTGAAAACAAATCCTGGGGTCACATATCGACCAAAAAATTCAAAGCACGTCCATATTTCAAAACGACCGTTTCAAAAGGCATATATTACGCACATTAGTGTTCTGCTTCTTTTCCTTTCTTTCCTTTTTGGTTAAAAAAAAACGGGAATGGAAAAAGGCATCCCTCAGAATGGGCGAAAATCGTTGCAAACGAATCAATGGACAGAGGTTTAATCTCCAATATATATAAACAGCTCATGCAGCTTAATATTAAAAAAACAAACAACCCAATACAAAAATGGGCAGAAGATCTAAAGAGACGTTTCTTCAAAGGAGACACAGAGATGGCCAAGACTCACATGAAAAGCTGCTCAACAGCACTAATTATTAGAGAAATGCAAATCAAAACTACAATGAGGTATCACCTCACACCCGTTAGAATCGGCATCATCAGAAAATCTACAAACAACCAATTCTGGGGAGGGTGTGGACAAAAGGAGCCCTCTTCCACTATTGGTGGGAATGTAAATTGATACAGTCACTATGGAGAACAGTATGGAGTTTCCTTAAAAAAACTAGAAATAGAATTACTATCTGATCCAGCAATCCCACTTCTGGGCATATACCCAGATAAAACCGTAAATCAAAAAGGCACATTCACCACAATATTCGTTGCAGCACTATTTACAATAGCCAGGTAATGGAAGCAACCTAAATGCCCACAGACAGATGAATGGATAAAGATGTGGTACGTATATAAAATGGAATATTACTCGGCCATAAAAAGGAATGAAACTGGGTCATTTGTAGAGACATCGATGGATCGAGAGACTGTCATACAGAATGAAGTAAGTCAGAAAGTGGAAAACAAATATTGTATATTAATGCATATATGTGGAGCCTAAAAAATGGTACAGATGAACTGGTTTGCAGGAAATAAATAGAGACACAGAGGTAGAGAACAAACGTATGGACACCAAGTGTGGGAAGCCATGGGGTGGTGGTGGTGGGATGAGTTGGGGGATTGGGATTGACCTGAATACATGTATATGCATAAAATACATAACTAATAATAACGTGCAGTATAAAAAAATAAATAAAATTAAATTTCAAAATTTTAAAAAAGAAAATTTATAAATAAATCAGAAAAAAGTTCTTCCCGTCTCACAGATGTATTTATAGGAATGAATTATTTCCATGCTTATATCTATAAATACATAAAAGAGGAATAAATTCTAACTTGAACCATAAAAGAAAAAAAAACTGAACCCACGAGTTATACAGAGCAAAACCCTATCAGGGCACTTGCTCCAGTGGTAAACAATTCTGAAATTGGTCAGAGGTGGGGAACCATCTCCCATACAGCCAGCAACCCACACCCCACGCAAGGAGCGTCCTCATTGCAAAGCTGGGGGACCGTGTCGAGGCATCTGTGAGTAAATGTGAGCTGAGCCCCAGGCCAGCTGCTGCTGAACTGTTCCCACCCTTCCCAGGTAAAACACCTGAATATGTACAAGGGCTTGAAAGCCTAGAGGAAGGGCCGTGGAGCCACACCAGCGACAGCACGCAGGCCAACTTGGTGCCTGCAGGCCAGCCAGGGTGGTCCTGGCCCTGGACGCTCTTCCGGAAGCTTTCCATTGCCCTGCCTGAGATAACCCTCCTCTCCCGCACCCACTGCCTTTTTCCTTCCTCACCTCTGTCCGGAGAGAAATTCCAGCTGAAGGTATGGGTGACACATCCTCTTCTTTACACGTGTCAGCCTGGCAACTCCTGCAGAAAGGCCAGCAGAGCCCCACTAACACCGGGCCACCCACAAAGCTGTGGCCCCTCACTCCCTCCCACCAGCACAGCCCCGAGACTGCTGACGGGGCAGAGAATATGGAGTCAGGCACAGCTTCAGGGGCTATTGCTGCCTGGAGCTCTGTTTATATTGACCTCAACGAGGCACATCTGGAGAGGGCGGGCCGGCAGGGTAAGGCTGCCCAGGTCAGCTAATCCACAACCGTCAGGGAATCACATTGTTGAAAATGGACCTCGCTAAGGCCGAAGAGAAGCCAAGGGAAAAAAGGACACAATGCCATTTGCAGAACCGTAGATGAGTCTAGAAGTAATCACGTGACTTGTAGTAAGTCAGAAAGTGAAAGACACATATCATATCATATCACTTATAAGTGTTACCTAAAAATGGATACCAGGGCAGATATTTCCACGGAGAAGGGCAATCACAGATTCAGTAAACAAACTTATGGTTCACCAATGGAAAGGTGTGAGGATTGGTTTCATTACAATATCGGGGTTAACAGACATATACAAACACAGTGACCTATATAATCACCAAAGACCTACAGAATACCAAGAGAGGACTACTCAACATTCTGTCATAACGTACATGGGAAAAGGATCCCAGGAAGAACAGACATCTGTATATGTGTAAAAGAACCACATCTTCCACACCTACAACAAGCCAAACATTGTAATCAAACTTGCTGTAATAAAAAATAAAAAAAAAATTAAATTAAAAACACGTACAAGAAGTAGTGAGACAAACTTGAGGGGCTTTCTCCTGGCACATTCCATTCTAAATTCCAATCTAGAACACCATTTCCATTGAGGCTCTCTTGCCCTAGTAACCAGATTTGGCAAGGGAGAACTGCTGCCACCTTGTGGCCGTTTCACACAACAGCAGCTTTAATCCCAGCACTAATGGTCAGTTGATATACAAAATCATTGCAGGCCTGTAAATGACACCTGCCCTGAAAACAAATCCTGGGGTCACATATCGACCAAAAAATTCAAAGGACGTCCATATTTCAAAACGACCGTTTCAAAAGGCATATTTTACACACATTAGTGTTCTGCTTCTTTTCCTTTCTTTCCTTTTTTGTTAAAAAAATCGGGAATGGAAAAAGGCATCCCTCAGAATGGGCGAAAATCGTTGCAAACGAATCAATGGACAGAGGTTTAATCTCCAATATATATAAACAGCTCATGCAGCTTAATATTAAAAAAACAAACAACCCAATACAAAAATGGGCAGAAGATCTAAAGAGACGTCTCTTCAAAGGAGACACAGAGATGGCCAAGACTCACATGAAAAGCTGCTCAACAGCACTAATTATTAGAGAAATGCAAATCAAAACTACAATGAGGTATCACCTCACACCCGTTAGAATCGGCATCATCAGAAAATCTACAAACAACCAATTCTGGGGAGGGTGTGGACAAAAGGAGCCCTCTTCCACTATTGGTGGGAATGTAAATTGATACAGTCACTATGGAGAACAGTATGGAGTTTCCTTAAAAAAACTAGAAATAGAATTACTATCTGATCCAGCAATCCCACTTCTGGGCATATACCCAGATAAAACCGTAAATCAAAAAGGCACATTCACCACAATATTCGTTGCAGCACTATTTACAATAGCCAGGTAATGGAAGCAACCTAAATGCCCACAGACAGATGAATGGATAAAGATGTGGTACGTATATAAAATGGAATATTACTCGGCCATAAAAAGGAATGAAACTGGGTCATTTGTAGAGACATCGATGGATCGAGAGACTGTCATACAGAATGAAGTAAGTCAGAAAGTGGAAAACAAATATTGTATATTAATGCATATATGTGGAGCCTAAAAAATGGTACAGATGAACTGGTTTGCAGGAAATAAATAGAGACACAGAGGTAGAGAACAAACGTATGGACACCAAGTGTGGGAAGCCATGGGGTGGTGGTGGTGGGATGAGTTGGGGGATTGGGATTGACCTGAATACATGTATATGCATAAAATACATAACTAATAATAACGTGCAGTATAAAAAAATCAATAAAATTAAATTTCAAAATTTTAAAAAAGAAAATTTAAAAATAAATCAGAAAAAAGTTCTTCCCGTCTCACAGATGTATTTATAGGAATGAATTATTTCCATGCTTATATCTATAAATACATAAAAGAGGAATAAATTCTAACTTGAACCATAAAAGAAAAAAAAACTGAACCCACGAGTTATACAGAGCAAAACCCTATCAGGGCACTTGCTCCAGTGGTAAACAATTCTGAAATTGGACAGAGGTGGGGAACCATCTCCCATACAGCCAGCAACCCACACCCCACACAAGGAGCGTCCTCATTGCAAAGCTGGGGGACCGTGTCGAGGCATCTGTGAGTAAATGTGAGCTGAGCCCCAGGCCAGCTGCTGCTGAACTGTTCCCACCCTTCCCAGGTAAAACACCTGAATATGTACAAGGGCTTGAAAGCCTAGAGGAAGGGCCGTGGAGCCACACCAGCGACAGCACGCAGGCCAACTTGGTGCCTGCAGGCCAGCCAGGGTGGTCCTGGCCCTGGACGCTCTTCCGGAAGCTTTCCATTGCCCTGCCTGAGATAACCCTCCTCTCCCGCACCCACTGCTTTTTTCCTTCCTCACCTCTGTCCGGAGAGAAATTCCAGCTGAAGGTATGGGTGACACATCCTCTTCTTTACACGTGTCAGCCTGGCAACTCCTGCAGAAAGGCCAGCAGAGCCCCACTAACACCGGGCCACCCACAAAGCTGTGGCCCCTCACTCCCTCCCACCAGCACAGCCCCGAGACTGCTGACGGGGCAGAGAATATGGAGTCAGGCACAGCTTCAGGGGCTATTGCTGCCTGGAGCTCTGTTTATATTGACCTCAATGAGGCACATCTGGAGAGGGCGGGCCGGCAGGGTAAGGCTGCCCAGGTCAGCTAATCCACAACCCTCAGGGAATCACATTGTTGAAAATGGACCTCGCTAAGGCAGAAGAGAAGCCAAGGGAAAAAAGGACACAATGCCATTTGCAGAACCGTAGATGAGTCTAGAAGTAATCACGTGACTTGTAGTAAGTCAGAAAGTGAAAGACACATATCATATCATATCACTTATAAGTGTTACCTAAAAATGGATACCAGGGCAGATATTTCCACGGAGAAGGGCAATCACAGATTCAGTAAACAAACTTATGGTTCACCAATGGAAAGGTGTGAGGATTGGTTTCATTACAATATCGGGGTTAACAGACATATACAAACACAGTGACATATATAATCACCAAAGACCTACAGAATACCAAGAGAGGACTACTCAACATTCTGTCATAACGTACATGGGAAAAGGATCCCAGGAAGAACAGACATCTGTATATGTGTAAAAGAACCACATCTTCCACACCTACAACAAGCCAAACATTGTAATCAAACTTGCTGTAATAAAAAATAAAAAAAAATTAAATTAAAAACACGTACAAGAAGTAGTGAGACAAACTTGAGGGGCTTTCTCCTGGCACATTCCATTCTAAATTCCAATCTAGAACACCATTTCCATTGAGGCTCTCTTGCCCTAGTAACCAGATTTGGCAAGGGAGAACTGCTGCCACCTTGTGGCCGTTTCACACAACAGCAGCTTTAATCCCAGCACTAATGGTCAGTTGATATACAAAATCATTGCAGGCCTGTAAATGACACCTGCCCTGAAAACAAATCCTGGGGTCACATATCGACCAAAAAATTCAAAGGACGTCCATATTTCAAAACGACCGTTTCAAAAGGCATATTTTACACACATTAGTGTTCTGCTTCTTTTCCTTTCTTTCCTTTTTTGTTAAAAAAATCGGGAATGGAAAAAGGCATCCCTCAGAATGGGCGAAAATCGTTGCAAACGAATCAATGGACAGAGGTTTAATCTCCAATATATATAAACAGCTCATGCAGCTTAATATTAAAAAAACAAACAACCCAATACAAAAATGGGCAGAAGATCTAAAGAGACGTTTCTTCAAAGGAGACACAGAGATGGCCAAGACGCACATGAAAAGCTGCTCAACAGCACTAATTATTAGAGAAATGCAAATCAAAACTACAATGAGGTATCACCTCACACCTGTTAGAATCGGCATCATCAGAAAATCTACAAACAACAATTTCTGGGGAGGGTGTGGACAAAAGGAGCCCTCTTCCACTATTGGTGGGAATGTAAATTGATACAGTCACTATGGAGAACAGTATGGAGTTTCCTTAAAAAATTAGAAATAGAATTACTATCTGATCCAGCAATCCCACTTCTGGGCATATACCCAGATAAAACCGTAAATCAAAAAGGCACATTCACCACAATATTCGTTGCAGCACTATTTACAATAGCCAGGTAATGGAAGCAACCTAAATGCCGTCAGACAGATGAATGGATAAAGATGTGGTACGTATATAAAATGGAATATTACTCGGCCATAAAAAGGAATGCAACTGGGTCATTTGTAGAGACATCGATGGATCGAGAGACTGTCATACATAATGAAGTAAGTCAGAAAGAGGAAAACAAATATTGTATATTAATGCATATATGTGGAGCCTAAAAAATGGTCCAGATGAACTGGTTTGCAGGAAATAAATAGAGACACAGAGGTAGAGAACAAACGTATGGACACCAAGTGTGGGAAGCCATGGGGTGGTGGTGGTGGGATGAGTTGGGAGATTGGGATTGACCTGAATACATGTATATGCATAAAATACATAACTAATAATAACGTGCAGTATAAAAAAATCAATAAACTTAAATTTCAAAATTTTAAAAAAGAAAATTTAAAAATAAATCAGAAAAAAGTTCTTCCCGTCTCACAGATGTATTTATAGGAATGAATTATTTCCATGCTTATATCTATAAATACATAAAAGAGGAATAAAATCTAACTTGAACCATAAAAGAAAAAAAAACTGAACCCACGAGTTATACAGAGGAAAAACCTATCAGGGCACTTGCTCCAGGGGTAAACAATTCTGAAATTGGTCAGAGGTGGGGAACCATCTCCCATACAGCCAGCAACCCACCTCCCACGCAAGGAGCATCCTCACTGCAAAGCTGGGGTCCGTGCCGAGGCATCTGTGAGTAAACGTGAGCTGAGCCACAGGCCAGCTGCTGCTGAACTGTTCCCACCCTTCCCAGGTAAAACACCTGAATATGTACAAGGGCTTGAAAGCCTAGAGGAAGGGCTGTGGAGCCACACCAGCGACAGCACGCAGGCCAACTTGGTGCCTGCAGGCCAGCCAGGGTGGTCCTGGTCCTGGACGCTCTTCCGGAAGCTTTCCATTGCCCTGCCTGAGATACCCTTCCTCTCCCGGCACTCACTGCTTTTTTCCTTCCTCACCTCTGTCCGGAGAGAAATTCCAGCTGAAGGTATGGGTGACACATCCTCTTCTTTACACGTGTCAGCCTGGCAACTCCTGCAGAAAGGCCAGCAGAGCCCCACTCACACCGGGCCACACACAAAGCTGTGGCCCCTCACTCCCTCCCACCAGCACAGCCCCGAGACTGCTGACGGGGCAGAGAATATGGAGTCAGGCACAGCTTCAGGGGCTATTGCTGCCTGGAGCTCTGTTTATATTGACCTCAATGAGGCACACCTGGGGAGGGCGGGCCGGCAGGGTAAGGCTGCCCAGGTCAGCTAATCCACAACCCTCAGGGAATCACATTGTTAAAAATGGACCTCGCTAAGGCAGAATAGAAGCCAAGGAGAAAAAGGACACAATGCCATTTGCAGCACCGTAGATGAGTCTAGAAGTAATCACGTGACATGTAGTAAGTCAGAAAGTGAAAGACACATATCATATCATATCACTTATAGGTGTTACCTAAAAATGGATACCAGGGCAGATATTTCCACGGAGAAGGGCAATCACAGATTCAGTAAACAAACTTATGGTTCACCAATGGAAAGTTGTGAGGATTGGTTTCATTATGATACCGGGGTTAACACACATATACAAACACAGGTGACATATATAATCACCAAAGACCTACAGAATACCAAGAGTGGACTACTCAACATTCTGTCATAACGTACATGGGAAAAGGATCCCAGGAAGAACAGACATCTGTATATGTGTAAAAGAACCACATCTTCCACACCTACAACAAGCCAAACATTGTAATCAAACTTGCTGTAATAAAAAATAAAAAAAAATAAATTAAAAACACGTACAAGAAGTAGTGAGAGAAACTTGAGGGGCTTTCTCCTGGCACATTCCATTCTAAATTCCAATCTAGAACACCACTTCCACTGAGGCTCTCTTGCCCTAGTAACAAGATTTGGTAAGGGAGAACTGCTGCCACTTTGTGGCCGTTTCACACAACAGCAGCTTTAATCCCAGCGCTAATGGTCAGTTGATATTCAAAATCATTGCAGGCCTGTAAATGACACCTGCCCTGAAAACAAATCCTGGGGTCACATATCGACCAAAAAATTCAAAGCACGTCCAAATTTCAAAACGACCGTTTCAAAAGGCATATTTTACGCACATTAGTGTTCTGCTTCTTTTCCTTTCTTTCCTTTTTTGTTAAAAGAAACGGGAATGGAAAAAGGCATCCCTCAGAATGGGCGAAAATCGTTGCAAACGAATCAATGGACAGAGGTTTAATCTCCAATATATATAAACAGCTCATGCAGCTTAATATTAAAAAAACAAAAAACCCAATACAAAAATGGGCAGAAGATCTAAAGAGACGTTTCTTCAAAGGAGACACAGAGATGGCCAAGATGCACATGAAAAGCTGCTCAACAGCACTAATTATTAGAGAAATGCAAATCAAAACTACAATGAGGTATCACCTCACACCCGTTAGAATCGGCATCATCAGAAAATCTACAAACAACCAATTCTGGGGAGGGTGTGGACAAAAGGAGCCCTCTTCCACTATTGGTGGGAATGTAAATTGATACAGTCACTATGGAGAACAGTATGGAGTTTCCTTAAAAAAACTAGAAATAGAATTACTATCTGATCCAGCAATCCCACTTCTGGGCATATACCCAGATAAAACCGTAAATCAAAAAGGCACATTCACCACAATATTCGTTGAAGCACTATTTACAATAGCCAGGTAATGGAAGCAACCTAAA